>NC_072829.1:5077500-5185000 GCF_027744805.1 Dunckerocampus dactyliophorus | reverse complement strand
TGAGACATCCGGCGTCCACTGTATTATTAATTTTTAGTTGTTAATTATTGTTTTTTTGCTCCAGAGCATTGATGAATGGTCGTGTTGGATGAAACAGAAGCAGCGTGTATTGAAGTGTCGATGCTGAGCAATGAGCGTTTGTGTATTTTCCCACAGCCAATTTGAAAACAATAATAAGTCATCTTGTGCGTTCGCTATCAACGCGAGTAACCTTTACGCCAAAGGTTTCATTAGCATGCATGCAAGTCATTAAGATTTGATCCGCTCGCCTCCTCCTTCACACCTACTGCCTGTTCCTGTTAAGCACGTGCACGCGCCTGTGCACACGTGATGGATCAGCGATGAATGAAGAGTAGATGAAAAGGATGAAGCGAGTTTTTCCTCGTGTCTGCGTTTGTGCAGTTTGTCGTGCTGGCACAAAAATGTAAATGTAACATAAATGTAAGGGCACGTGTCTTCGGGCTGTGTCCTTTTAAAGGGCAGTGTGACTCAGGCTAGTTAGCGAGATAGCTAGCAGAGGACACAATCACAACCTTGATTTTTTTTTGTGTGTTTACCTGATGTGTTGTTTAGAAAGACAGCTGTGGAGGCCTGCTGAATACTACATTTACTACAATACACACAACAGTAAATCTCAAATGGAGGTATTAGTATCTGTGGCGGTACTTGCGATTTAAAAAAACAGTGGGGAGAAATCCTCTGCTGATTTTGTAAGTAGCCCCCCCTTACAACATCGACAGTACAGAAATGTTATCACGTCCCCCGATGTGAAATATTATCGAGAAACTGATCATCTCTATTTATCTGGGCCGAACTCGAAACTGAAACCAGGAAAATGCAACAAAATGGAGAGCTGTGAAGCATACAAGCTTATGCAAGAGTCAAACTGCATGTTGAGTACGATAAATTTGTACACGTTGGCAGGTCTGCGCTAACATAGAAAGTACTCCCTGCCACTCAGGCCCCCTCCCCCCAAAGTGCACTGCCCCACTACTTGAGAAGCACTGGTTTATTGTAAGTGAGAGACAAAATCCAGAATAAAAAAGAAAGGTCATTTTTATAAGAAATTAATAGACAACCAAACCATATTAAAAGATTTAAATGGTGAAATTATGTTTTGGGGGTAAAACGTTATTTTCAGCGAAGCCGCCATGTTTGTTGTTGTACAGGTTTCAGGATGCACATGCGCAAAGCGCCCGGGTTCAGATCAGATTGGAATTGGTTACTCTTTTACGTTTTTTTTGTAACTTTTTTAAAAATCCTAAATTATAGATGAATAATGCACCGATTAGACCTTATTGTGGAGAGTCGACAGGGTTGAGTCGCTGACTCACACGCACAGACATGCTCTCTTCAGGTTTAATTAACGTTCAGCTACTTCGCGCGATGATTAAACGTGATTTTGCTATCGCGTAGTCTACCATAACAACAACACAAAACTACAGCCTACCGTGTGCGTTCGTGTTCGTGTTCGTGTTCGTGTCCACTGTCCACTGTCCACTGTCCATGCTGTGTTTCCTATCATCGTTCGGCGAAAGGTCGACGTTATTGTTTTTCCGGGTTCAAATGTCACAAGTCCCGCGCGTTTGTCTGCCGGTCAAGTCACGTGACCATGTTCTAGCTAGTATTTTTAGAATTTCTTGTCTTTTCTTTGCGGTTATTTTTAATTTAGTGATCACCAGAGTATCCTGGAGATATCCGTTTATTATTATTATTCCAAATTATTAATGCTATTTTATATTGTTACAACGCAAAGTGTGTGGGTGGGGGCGTGTGTATGAAGTCCGAGCAAAGGAACCAGGTCCTTAAAGGTGCATAAACAGTGTACAGATGATTATTATTGTCTAATTTTTCCAGTATATAATAACAGATTGTTTTGCGGCACCTGTTTTTTGTGTTTATTACTTTTTGTTAATATATATTGTCATTGTTTGCAACAAGTAGCCTATACCAACAATTATTATACTTTCCCCCTCAAATACTGAGTAAGCATGTTATAAAAAGTGTGGGACAGCCATCCAAATAAACACAGTAAGCTGCTCTATCCAATATTGTTTTATTATAAGCACAACAATCCATAATACAAGTTAATGTAGTTCTAACAGGGCTCAGAATGACACACTGGCACCACCAAAGCATTGAAACTATCAGCAGAAATTTATGCATTGGCTTTGTTATGTGTCAAAGTGACTTGAAGTGCTGGTCCTGGACAAATGGAGCATATAAAAGGCTAAGGTCGGAGGTCAAATAGGCATGATGGATGAGAGGTACTTTGCATGTTACATGCCTCCTCTCTATTTTGCATTGCCTGCTGTCAAAACAGTCTTTGTCGCGTGGCTACACAACACAAGTAATGGCGACCTATGAGTTAAAAGCACAGTATGAAAAGAGCACTATGGTGGTCAAACATGACCAGTGGAGTCCATGCGACGTCTGCGCTAATTGTCCTTGGTTGCCATGGCAGTCGCTCCTTGACATTCTGCACTAAGCTTTGTTGGTTTGATCTCATTTGGCTCCATGTTGTTGTTGTTGTTGTTGTTGTTGCCACATCATTAGGACACGGACCTGCTGATATAAAGTCAGCTCTGGTATTTCCCGCTAAAGGTCACAGTGCGTACATTGTGTTTTTATTACAGGAGGAGATACCAGTGTGCACAATCAATATTTGCTGCGCGTGTTGTACTCTGCTCTCAATCTAAGATGGTTGGAGGGGTCTTGAAACACATTACAACTACTATCCTACGTTTGATAAGGCAGGAATTTTTTTGGGGGGGAATCATTATTTGTGATTTAAAGTGACAGGAGAAAAAACATCTGAAGCTTTCACTCTATACTCTTTAATGGCTAGTCCAGGGGTGTCTAAAGTGCAGATTTTTTGGTGTCCGACATATTCTACACATAACATTCATTACACAGAAAACAAAATCCCCCAGAAATGAGACATGGTTACCAAAATGGCCGACTCCCTGCACGTCTTATAATACAGTGGTGCCTCGGTTTACGTTATTCGAAAAAATATATGAAAACCGAAGCAATTTTTTCTGCAGGAAATCAAGTAAATACGATTAATTTGCTCAAGACATCCAAAAATATGAAAAAAAATATTGAGAATATTTATAGTTTTACATACAGAAAGTATGTAAAAAAAACACCTAATTTCCACATCATTTTTACCTTTACCGAAGATGTTGTTGGCGAAGATGGTGAGGAGCGGAGAAAATGCCGTCCTTGTACTTTGTGATGAGTTCTTTCTTGAATTGGTACGCTTAACTTTCTTTGTCCCCGTGGCGGGTTATTTAGCAGTGGCACTCAATAGAAAATGCACATAGTGTGCGTTGTTTGGGCACTCGATTTTGCGGAATGATACAGTACAGGGCAAACGCATTAGTTTGTTACGCGCAATATTGTACGATAACCGAGACAGTGTATGAAAAATAAATCATACCAAAACTGGGGTGTACGAAAACCAAGCTTGGACTGTACAGTCGTCCCTCACAATATCGTGGTTCGATTATCACTCCCTCGCTCTATTGTGGTGTTTCAAAAATGTATTATCTAATAAATGGTCGCTGTTTCATGGTTGACTATGGCGTATCATTAGTCAAAAAATATTGAAAGACAAAAGTATATGTAGGATTCTAAGCACTAGGCCATGGCATGTCCGACATGATAGAGTGAAAAGAAGTTCTCCTCCCATTCAGTGTGGAAGTGGAAAGTTTTGGCTTTTTTGTCTTTCTGCCCCCTTCATTTTAAACCCTTTCTTAAGTTTAGAATACTGTAATTAAATTGGAGACTAACTAGTTAACTCACTAGCTTGCTGATGGTTAAAGCCATGGCCGTCTCTTGTGTCCCGGCAGTGATCCCGTAGCCTGGGCATTACAGTTGAGCAATGTGATGTAAACATAGAATAATAGGAGTGTAAAGGTGACTATAGGGGTGTTATTTCATGTCTACAGCGCTGTAATAATGGTAAATATTGTATTTAGAAAGTCATACACAGGTTTTCGATCCTCTAAATACGAAAATATTCCATCTATTAATATTTAAATTCACTTACCACGGTTGGGTCTGGAACCAATCAGTCGCAATAAACAAGAGACGGCTGTATATGGTGTTTGATGATATTCATGCGTCCTGTTATGGTGAACATGTGAATAATATTCATGCTTTGATCAGTTGTTGTGTGTATTAAAGGCAGGAAAAACATGATTTAGAGGAATAATAATATTAGTTGTAAAGAATAATAATCGGGAGAAGATAAAATAAACAATTTCAAGAGGGTCCACAAAGCTGAAATGTAGGCTGTTTTTAATAGTTTAGCATATCTAGACTCACACTGAATTATCATTCATTTTATTAATCAATTAAAATGTGAAGAAGATCACAGTGGCCCCCCACTCCCTTCAATTTTTCTGTATGCCGCCCTCACCCACCCTCGATGTTTGCGGAATCTGCTAACCAGCTAAAGATGCTGTGAACAAATCACCGAAGAGTCGTTCGGGGGTCGTAGTGTGCTGGTGAAGGACACAGGTGGTCTCTTGTCTCCTGTTATTGTTTTTATGAACATGTTGGTGACTCATTAACAGCGCGAGTCAGCACTCTCGCTCGGACAGAAGACTTGTCGTTGCCGTGGCGTTACTCACAGCTCACTAGGGAAGCAGCTACAGCAGGGGGGTCCACAAGTGTGGCACAGGGGGCCATTTGCGGTCCCGAGCAAGAAAATGACAAAAAGAACAACAGCAAAAGTAATACGTAATAATAGGCAAGTTGTTGTCTATTATGTCTATTAGCACATCTACGTTGGATTGTTTTTGATTTTCCCAGCGTCCTGGTTTAAAGGAAAAGCTAGGGGGAGACTAGGGGCCGCAGCGTGGCGATGAAGCACAGACTCATCTTGTGACGCCTTGGTCGCAGGCCATCAGAAAGCCTCCAGGAAACAGGTCAGTGAACAAAAGGAGAGCGGGCAGATAGAGAGATAGCATGGGAGGTGGGTGAGCAGCAGAGGGGAGGGGGCTGGGATTCAAGTTAGAAGTTGACAAGAACTGAGCTGCAGTGTTCTTGTAGAGAGCAGCTGCAGGAAGGCCAGCTCAAAGGAGAAAAAAAAAAAGTAGCCTAGCAAGTGCGCCGAGTGGCCGCCAGGAACATCTCCCTGAAGGCCTCCTCCTTTCGATATAGCAGCCACTGAGATGCAGTCGCCACAGCAACGTCTCCCCGTCCCACTGCTGCACTGCCCCACATCTTCACCACTCACACAATAAAGAAGGACATGGAAAGTCAGGGCAGCGGAAACTGCTTAAGTCAATCCCGTTTATGTTGACCACCTCATCAAGCCCCGGTGTAACGCGTTGTTATTACCACGTCGACATACATGGTTGCCTGCTTGTGAGAGCCAAAGGGGCCATTTCTAAGAAAAATGGAACAGCAACATAACCTCATCAGTGTTTCCCATACGTTTATTTATTTGCGGCCGCCTGCCACGAATACATTTGGCGCTACCTTTTGCTACCTACAGACAGCAGTATTCAGACCCCTCTCGACTTTTTCTGGTCTTATTGGACACCTTTGAAGAGGCTAACACAGGGTTGTCCAAAGTGCAGTCCGGGGGCCATTCACGGCCCGGCACATTCTAAAAATACGATTAGAAAATGTAAAAAACAACAGCAAAAACGGGAAAAAAGAGCAGTAAATTTAAGACCAAATATTAGGAGAATAAAATCATAATATTAAGAGAAAAAATACCATCTATCCATCCATCCATCCATCTGCTATGCTGCTTATCCTTATTAGGGTCGCGGGGGTATGCTGGAGCCTATCCCAGCTGACTTCAGGCGAGAGGCGGGGTACAACCTGGACTGGCCGCCAGTCAATAAAAAAAAATATCATAAAGTTGAAATATCAAAGACTAAAATAAAAAAAAAACCGTAATATTATGAGAAGCAAAGGAAACAAATACATTTGGAAATTGGGGAATATTAGATTGTGTAAAAATTTGAATTTTATGATAATAATGTGAAACTATTATGAGAATAAAGACATAATATTCCAAGAAAAAAAATTATAAGAAGAAAGAAGGACAATTTTGAAAAATAAAAAAATGAGCAAAAAAGTTCATTCATACATTATAATAATAGGCTTTAATAATAATAATAATACACTAGGTCCCCAATTTACGAACACCCGACTAGCGAACATTCGCGGATACGAACACAAGCCGACTGGTCTATATTTTATTTTATTTTGCCTTGTAGTCGCTCAATCAGTATTTATACTGATACTGTACATGCTTGACCACTAGAGGGCACTGTGACACTGCTAATGCAGCCTTAGAGCTAATGGGACCAACAGAGGAAGAGTTAGACGCTGGGGAGATAAAGCTAAATGGAAAGCTAAATGATACAACCCGGAGAGAGCGTGTGATTAAAGTTTATGAAGAGTTAATAGGCCTTCTTAATTCTACACCACCCACAGAACACTACCTCTTTTAGAAGAGTCTAACGACGACGACCATTTGTCCTTTTTTTTCAATATCTCCTCCTCCAACTCCTCCACAACGACGTATGCTCGGCCAGTCCTCTTCAAAGGTAAATAACATTTATGATTACGTATTATTATATCACTTTTATTATTGTTTTTTTCATTAATTATCCTTGTTTAATATTACTACTGCATCCAAACTCATATTTACATACATACGCATATACTGTATATGTATACACGTACATGTAGTACCTATATCATTGGTAATATTACCTTTTCCCCTACTTAAGAACAATTCGACATAAGAACGGTCGTCTGGAACCAATTGTGTTCGTAAGTTGGGGACCTAGTGTACAAAGTTTTCCGCGTCAACGGAATCGTGGAATTGGCCATCTACTGTTAAACGCCGTCATCGTGAGGAGAAGGAACGTTTGTGTGGGGAATTATTTCCCAGGCGGACCGCTCAATCGTAGCGGAATCTCATCACAAACACTAGACCGCCTCCTCCCGAACTAAACATGTCGAGACGGCGACCTGAAACGTTGCCGAAAAAACGTCTAAACTCCTCTCTTACGGAGCGTTAACGGAAGCTCGCTGGGTTAATTTAGTTTCGCAGAGCGCGCTCGTGTGGCTGTGTGTGTGCGACTGTTTACACCGTGTTGCCTTTTGCCGCTTGGTAATGCAAATGAGTGTTTTACGATGCCCACTGACGCCTTGCAAGTTCTGAGTGAAATAAGGATGAGAGGCACCTTTATTCTTGCTCCCAGCTCATCTTAGCCATCAACAGACATTCTCAACACACACACACACACATACACAAACACACACAGCCTTCAAAATAAGAGCGTTCAAAATAAGAGCAGTTTGTTGAAGATCCCATTAGAAAAGTCAGCCAAGCTACATCCATTTCCGAAATAATGGGCAAAATTGGCCACTGATGTATTGCGTCAATAAATGAAAGGATTTTTGTTTGTTTTTTTAATATTAAAAAATGCATATCTATATGGGTTAGTTTAAAAAAAGAAAAAGTGGCCACTCATCCTTTGATTTTTCGGTATGCGCCCTCGGATTAAAAACGTTTGGGCACCACTGCTCGAACATAAAAGCACATACCACTTTTCTCGATGGACAGCTGGTGCATTTAACATCACCCTGGGCGGCTCCATCTTGCTTGTGACATCAATAAAAAACACAAAACTACAGAGGAAAGTTCATTTGTATTTCTAAACCTCAAACCCCGCCCTCACCCAACCCACCACCACAAATAGATTGCAGTCCTGTGGGAAACACCGTGTCAAGTTACACCGAATTAAGTGACTTCTTGTTCAATGCAAAGTAAGCTTCAAAATAAAAGTACAGTGGAACCTCGGTTAGCGTCCGCCCTGGTTAGCGCGTTTTTTGGGTAACGCCACAATTTTTCCTCGGTTTGCGTGCATTCGCAGCCATTTTTCAAACAACAACCCCTTCAGTCGTGGCCATTTTGGACGATTTTGACTGGTCTTTCAAGGCACACGGACTATTGTGGAACCTACCAAAAGAAAGATTAGACTCCCATCTTTCATCAGAAAAAAAAGTTTGTTTCTACCTTTTTCAGTTCTTTAGTAATCAGCAGCAGAACATAGGTACGTTTCAGGAAAATATCAGTTCCCGACTAAAAACGGGAGAAAAACAGTATATGGTTTTAAGTTCATTCTCATAAAATTCTAACTTTATTCTTGTACATCACTTGTACATTCCTTTTATAAATGTGAGCACAATAAAATAAAATTAAAATTAAATGTGTATTAATAAAAATTTTAAAAGTATGAAATAATAAATAAGTATAAAATTAAATTAGTATTGTCCCTCAAATATCTGCCTCCTCAGATGGTGCAGGTGTGCCTAATGTTGTGTCCCGTGCACAAGGACATTGTGGCTCATGTGTGCTCTCCACGCTGATAGGGTGGCTTTAGACTCCAACCGCAAATTAAACCAAAGCGAGCGGTTGAGAAACCAGAGACCAGACCGCATTTCCAGCAGGGGGCGGCGGCGACAACGGTCCTTTGGGGCGCTTTTGGATGCCGCAGACAAGGTCAAAGTGTAAATGACTGCCAATGCATCAGCGACACAATCGTCCACGTGTTTGCTGGCTCCCGAGCCCTTGTTACCGTGGGAACGTGGCGCTTGGAGGAATCCGTTCACGCTGCAGATGATTGCTGTGTCACTGACATCTGTGTGTGTGTGTGTGTGTGTGTGTGTGTGTGTGTGCGTGTGTGGGTGTGTGTGCGTGTGTGTGTGTGTGTGCGTGTGTGTGTGTGGCGGTGCAAGGCTGATTCATCATTTTGGGAATGCTCGCTGTCGTCCATTATCCATCCATCCTCACAAGCTTAAAAGTGCCCTTTGCTTGCATGGAAGTGACTGTCACCATGGCAACGGCACCCACAGTACTGTATGTACAGACAGATAAGTAGGCCGATGTTACGTTTTTGTGTCCTCTGGTGGCGTGTCGGGATGAGGTGAAGGTGGCTGGGTTACTAACGCGTCATTTATGCAAATGCGGTCTTTGATGCCTTTTAAAACAAACAGCTGCGGTAAAAGAAAAAAGGAATGCTGGCACTCCTCGATGCCACGCTGCTGAAAAGCAGGTCAGCTAATTAGGACGGCTAAATTTATTTCACGGCGCTCACCTTCGCCTCACAAGGTGATAGCAGCACTCGCCGGCCATAACGAGGCCATTAGGAGCGCACCGTGGCCGCCCGGTTGTCTTGATTAGGAGCGTTTGACGCCACGTACACAACAAACAAATCAACGAGTGCGTTCATCTTGCGCTGTTTGCATTGCACAAACAGGATTTTGCGACTTTTGCACATTCAAAGTGGCTAACATAGCACTTAATGCTAATGCTAATCTTAGATGTATTTATGTTGTTTCTTTAACTCCACTAACACTACTATGTGAATAATAAAATACCCTTAACACAAATATGATTTTAAACATTTTAAACATCTTGTTACATAGTCATCAAAATATAAAAGCTAATCACATGGTTTGAATAAATAATCAAATCTGCAGGAAAACAATACAAATATTTTTTTGTATTTCTTTATTTATTAGTACTACTACGTCTGCTATTATTCACGATAATAATATTATGAAAAATATTTTCTGAAAATAATGAGTGAGCTGAAGATGCTGTAGCACGTAAAACAGGTAACATTTCTCCTACCTGCTCATCAGCAGTTACAAAGAAATAACGTTCACTGAGAAATAACAAGAAAGAAATAATAGTCATTTAGCTGGTATGCGTGTGAGGGGGAGATTTGTGAGCGCTAATACTCACAAGAGTCATTGAGAGGCAGTCAGATGTGACAAAGGCTTTAATGGCTTTTTCCCACAATCCTTCACCGTTTCGACCAGCCAGCGTTTCTCCCTTCCATTAAGCAACCGCAACGTCTTAACTGCAAAAAGCTCAACTCATTTCCTCTAAAAAATACATCTTGTGAACTGTCCTGCTTTGCCAGCAAGAGGTTGAAGAAACAATGAAGTATTTAGTAGGATTTAGTACAAAAAGTAAGCCGTTAGTTAGAAACTTGACATTTCTTTAAAAAGCTTTTTTTTTTAGTACCTGTAGGAAATAGCAAAGCCCCCTGCCTTTAACCCTTTTAAAGTATAGCAAATGTATCATTCTGGTGGCATTTAAAAAATAGAGAGAGGGAGAGAGAGAGCCGCACGGTGGCCTAGTGGTTAGCATGTTGGCCACACAGTAAGGACATCGGGGAGGTGTGGGTTTGAATCTCTGTGTGGAGTTTGCGTGTGTGGGTTTTCTCCGGGTACTCCGGTTTCCTCCCACATTCCAAAGCATGCATGTTAGGTTAATTGGAGACTCTAAATAAAAATTGTTGAATGTGAGTGTGAATGGTTGTTGTCTATACAGTATGTGCTCTGCGACTGGCTGGCGACCAGTCCCCAAGTCAGCTGGGATAGGCTCCAGCATACCCGCGACCCTAGTGAGGATAAACGGCATAGAAAATGGATGGATATATATATAGAGAGAGAGAGAGAATAATATGCCATTTTTTTGTAGCAGCGTATTAAAACAAACAAACAAACAAACAAAACATAATCTAATTAAAAATCCAAATACATTTAAAAAATACACAAAATAAATATTTAAAAGCATATCAATATTGAAAAATATATTTTTAAATATAAAATATTTTCTTATAAAATCTCCAAATATTTGTTTTTAAAGTTTTTAAAAATGTTTTTTCTCCAAAATACATTTATTGTAAATCAAATGTTTTTTTTTTAAATCAGATATAAGTCCACAGAATTTGGAGATACATGTTTTTCATTGACTTCAGTTTCAGTTGTTGCTGTCAAGTAAAAATCAGGTATCTCAAAATTTTGGGAGGTAATACTCCATTTTTTTTAATGAAAAAAAAACCGCAGAGAATAAATATGTTTGTGGGACTTTTTTTAATTTAATTTTTCTCCAAAATATAATAAAACATATTTTTGTCACTGTCCAGTAAAAAAACATGCATCTTCAAAGTTTGTGAGATTTATTGATTTATTTATTTTAATCAGAATAAATATTTCTGTTGTTTTTTTTTTGTTTCACAAAAACTGGAGATTCATCTGGAGATCAAAATTTTGTGAGCTTTTGTTTGATATTTTTTGTCAGAAAAAAATGAATAAATATTTTTGGAGAAAAAATCTTTTGTATCTTTGTATCTTTTGTCAAATAAAAGCTCAAGAAATTTGCAGATATGCGTATGAGTGAGCGTATGAGTTTAAATGAGTGAGCTTTGTTTGGTTTTTTTCGAAGCAACAAAAATATTTCTCAATCAAATTCTCATATTTCTGAATTTCTCAATCAAAATTTAGAGATACGTGTTTGTCATCGGGTTCAGGTTGCCGTGTACCTGTACATGCTCTGGATGGTCTCCACTCGCCCATGTCAGCAAGTCACTGCCATGATATTGCGCTAGAGGAAATTCCTCATTACAGTAATTACTCTGCAGCGCACATTGGCCCGAGTCAATAAAGCTGATTAAGCCACATGTGATCAATACCCGTACCAGCAACACGCTAATCTGCTGACCCCTGTGTAACGTTTGAGAAACGGCCTGCAACCTCAGGATTGCGGAAGAGGTTTCTGTGTTTACGGCAGCAGCAGCAGCCTTCTCAGCGCTCTGTGCATAATGAATGTTAGATGTCGGAAAAGCCACTTTGGCGTAAACGGGCGTGCTTGGTTCGTAAATTATGAAGCCAAGGTGATTTTGCCAAGTCAACAGAATAGAGGGTGTGGAACAAATCACGTGAATGCAAATGTAAATGCCCCCCAACATGCTGGATACTGACTAACTCGGGTTATTTTCTGCAATTTAAGAAGGTACATGGGTAATGTAGCGTAATGTTTTGTTGTTTTGTTGAATGTGGATATTAGCACATTCAACACAGTGCATGACATGGTCATTTCCTTGCGTTATTTATGTGTGACCACCCATTTTTGCACCACTTCTTGGTGGCTGTAGTGACTGTCACTGACAAAACACTCATTTATGAAAACCAGGGCCCGACCGATACAGATTTTCTGATGTCGATTCCGATATTAGGAGTCTATCGTGCAAAAAGTACAAGTTTTTTAGTACAAAAGTATCATCTAATTATCGTTCATTTCTAAAAAAAAAACCCCAAAAACATACCATATTACCTGCATTTATTTGTAAAAAATAACTGTTAAAGGGGTAGTTTGGATTTTTTGACATAAAGTTGTATGACATCCCCATCAGCAGTGTAGTGCATCAACGGTGATTTACCCCCAACTTGGTCCCTTGAGCCCAGTTCTGGTCGGATTTCGGTGATGACGAGCGTAGTTCCGGTTAGTTGCTGGGGCCACTTAAGTGAAGAGTTTGGCTTCTCAAAATAATATGTGTTCAAAATCTGCATCACAAAAAGACCTCCTGGTAAAAAATCTCACAATCGCTCGGCGTTACTTTCTCTCTCCCGTTGTATCACTGCGTGCTGTCGCCTGACCATTGTTGTGGATGTTTTCCACAGTGTTTACATGCATGGATGAAAACCACCGCGACACGAGTCGCAGCTGTGGAACACATGTAAATCTACCGCCGTGGAACACATACACAACATTGGACAGGCGACAGCGCGCAGTGATACGACGGGAGAGAACGTATCGCCGAGCGATTGCGAGATTTTTTCCAGGAGGCATTTTTGTGATGCAAATGTATTACGCTTTTGAATGCATATTGTTTTGAGAAGCCAAACTCTTTACTTAAGTGGCCCCACCAACTAATCACAACTACGTTCCTCATCACCGAAATCCGACCAGAACTGGCTCTCGGGACGAAGTGGGGGTAAGTCACCGTTGATGCTGACGGGGATGTCATACAACTTCATGTAAAAAAATACGAACTATGCCTTTAACACCAGCGTCAGTTGATTACAGATTATTCTCTCATGCAGGGGTGTCCAAACTTTTTCCACCAAGGGTGGCATACTGAAAAATCAAAAGATGCGGCGGCTGCTTTTACATGTTTAAAACCATCTCATCTAGATGTGCAGACAGGGTTTTCATCTTTAAAGAAAAGAAAAACAGCCTGCATCTCAGCTTTGTGTTATCAGTGACAAAGCGTATTATCATTATTGTTATTATTAACCATTTCTCCTTACGTAACACCTTTTTTCTGCTGTTGTTCATTTTTACAAATATTTAAACTTTCTTCTTGTACATTTATTTCTTATAGTATTATGACTTTATTCTCATAATATGTAGACTTTCTTATCATCAAATTATAACTTCTTCCCAACCAAATGTTCCAAAAACTGCAACTTTATTCTTTTGTTTTGTTTGTTTCTCAAATTATGACTTTTCCCCCTGTAACATCTCAATTTTATGCTATTTTTTGTCTTATTGTGACTTTACTCTGTTAATATTTCATCTTTATTCTTTAGTACTGTTCTTTTTTTAATTTGTTGATTTTTATTTTCTTGTTTAGTTGTATTTTTAGAATGTTCTACAGGCCACTAAAAAAAAACAGCCGTTGTCTTTAAATGGCCCCTGGGCCACACTTTGGACACCAGTGTCTAATGTCTTTAATCGGTAGATTAAATCAACTAGCCGATTAATCGGTCAGGCTCTAAAGAAAACGCCAATACTACTGTACTACTCCCATTACCCTGACTTTGTGGATTATTTCCATCCTTATTTCAAGTCGCTTTGATTATTTCTATTGTGGAAGGTGGTGGCTGTCATTAATCACTCGCAAGAAAAGCAATGGCATTAGTTAAATGACACGTCTTTATTACGCACACAAATGTTACAGTGCAGTAGGTCTTGACTTTTGCATTGCTTTGAGTCTTTCTGTTTATTCATATTATGAAAGTGTTGGTTATCATTAACTCAATAACAAAGACGTCTGTATAGTCCTTTACATTTTACAGGCGAAAAGAGGTGATGACGCAACTGCACACTAATGGTTGTCACTATTTGAACAGTTTTAAGCCATAAAAACGGCCACAAGGTGGCAGAAGTGCATTTGACAAGAGCTCGGCTTGTGAATTTGAATGGAAAAAACATGCATGACAGCAAGGAGGAAGTAGAAGAACATGGAGGAGTGTAGCATGCAGAAGGTTACGCATAGTCTGTGTTCCTTGAAAGATCAGTCAAAATCGTCTAAGATGGCCAGTTGTGAACGGGTTGTCTTTCGAAAAAATGTCTGGGATTGAATGAGTTAAGAGCAGACACGTCTGGCATACCTCGTCCACTCGTGACAAAGGCGGGCAAGTGTGCCGAACTTGGGCACGGATCAGAGCACGTACACGAGACAAACGGTGTGAAGTGGGCACAGGCACGGTACGATGGGCCAAAAGTGAGTACGCCCTGAGAAAATGTGAGGCTTGACCTCACCTGAAGTCAATATTCACAGTTACCAGTCTATAAGAAACCCCTGCAAACCTCATCATCCATGTGTGCTTGTATTTAAAATGAAGACTTGGCTTCGAGAAACAGAACTTCTGCTGTATTGAAAGTCAGAATTTTGAAAACAAGCCAACGCACAATGTAATGGCTCACATAAGCCTAATGGAACCATGCAACAACATCTATACAGCACCCTGCTGTGCCATCCGCGGTAGAGCATGGAGCTCGACGGGTATGAAACGGGAAGAAGACAAGACTATACTGCTCGGTGGAAAGTGCCTTTAGTGGTTTCTGCACTGTGGATATTTTCCTCTTCAATCCAAGCACTCCCCTGGTGGAGATTATGGAAAGACTGACATTAATCAGCGAGCAAGACACATCCCTGAAGTGCACTAAGGGATGTAAAGGCAGCGAGTTTACGTGAACGCTTTCGCACCTTACAGCCTTCTAAATGTTTTCTCTCTGTTGTGCTTTCAGTTTGCTCACAGTTCTCCAGGGGTGTGTATGCCATTTTCGGGTTCTACGACAAGAAGTCGGTCAACACCATCACGTCGTTCTGCGGGACGCTGCACGTCTCCTTCATAACGCCCAGCTTCCCTCTGGATGGCAACCAGCAGTTCATCATCCAGATGAGGCCTGACATCAAGGGGCCGCTGCTCAGCCTCATCGAGTACTACAAGTGGGACAAATTTGCGTACCTGTACGACAGCGATCGAGGTAAGACCAGGACATCTGTACATGTAAAATGATTGTGCATGTGTTCAGTTTGTCCATTTTGCAATAATGACATGTCCGAAAAGAACTGAAAGTGTAGTGTTTATATCCTGGTATCAGAGACACATTTATTTTTGTTACCATCCTTTGAAAAAGTCAATAGTCATCAGTCAGTCAGTATTTCAATCAATTTTGATTGAATATCCATTTGGAAATAAGCAGAAGTGAGGTCGAAAAGTGTTGGTCCACGCTCCATTTTTACGACGGCGCTTTAAGTCAACGTGTTGATGCGAGTCCAGTTGAGATCGCTTCAATGCCCTGAGAATCCCTGTAGTTGTCCTTGTAGTTGTCTTGCACACAGGAAGGGGAATTGCAGGGGAGGGAGAGACAGGCTCATTGGGAGGAGTAAGTCTCAATAATGAGACTACTGTTCTATTCAGTAAGAAAAGTAGCTATTGGCTGTCCTAGAAGTCGCTAGATGACGTCATCATCTAATTTGCATATAATTTGAATATGCTGTAGGAAAAAAGCATAACCTTGTAGCAGAGACAAAAAAGTGAGTAAAAACACCATAATTAAAATGGCTACTGAGATTTTTAATTAATTTAATATTTTTTTTATTAGCACAATTGAAAAGCAAATAACAGATTGTGCTGTGTTTATTCTATGGCTACACTAACATGACTCAGGTGGTTCGTGAGTAGCACACTCTTGTGAATATATAGAGTATCCAGGCTGTGTGCCGCGGAAGCTGACTGTACACTGCCGGCTTGTGACTGCCTTTGGGCGGGGCGGAACTGTCAACAGCACCTGCTGTTGCTCAGTGAGAACACAACATGCAAAACACTATGTTCTGTCACTTTTGAGTCCCCAAATACCAGAAAACTCCCCAACAACAGCAGAGAAAGTCGTTCCATTTGTCGCTAGTCGCTTGTGAAAAAATATGTCATCAAGGGGGGTATGAATGTCGCCAGATCTAGTTGGCAACACTGAATGAGACCACTAAGCTGCGTAGTTGTTACTGTCCATTTCATAGGAGCAGAATCTTTCACATATTCAAGGATACCATCTTTATCCTTGATGATGGTTGCGGCATTCTTCAATAGCGGGACGGTTAGGAATGGAATATTTTCCCTCTGCTTCGAACAAGACATGTTGAAGGCTTGTTGATAGCAGAAACATGACGGCGATATAAACACTCTGTTCTCTAATTGCTCTCTCCAGTGCTGGCATTACAATTGCTTGTACCTACTCCTGTTTGAATTAAATTCTAAACTGTCCTTGAGACTCCTAGGCTCATTTCGCAGCTGTTAGAATAAAACAATCTCAGGGGAGTTGTGCTCAGTAAAAGGGCCAGTTCCAACAGCGGCTTGGACTGAGCATGCAGCCAATGTTGTTTGCCGTTTCAGCACTTTCTGAGCATTTTCCGATGTCTAATTTCATTTTAATTTTCCTTTACTTTGACACACACTTGGGAGACATAATGAAGGAAAAAAAGTCAACAAAAAAGAACAAAAGTGATGTTTGCCTTGTATTCTTCTGCCAAAGTATTCTTCCACGTAACAAGTTCTCTTTTTCTTTTTGTACAGTATTAATATTTTATGGGTGTGCGTCATAACCACAAAACGCTGTCACACCAGGACCAGAAGCTGATAAAGTGAAGCCAAACAAAGTTAGACTGGTTTTAGTAGAAGTAGGTTGCCCTGGTTGGCCGCAATTTGGCACCCATTGTGCTAGCTTGGTTTTAAAAAGTAAAAGAGGATTGGTTTGGTATTTTGTGTGTGTTTTATCAACATATACGTGCTGTATATGAGAGTGTAGCTGGGAGTCTCATCTTTAAAATGACATATAACATGCAGAAAAGCAGTTTTATGGAGGTTAGCACTCTAGACAGATACACTGGTCATCCACAAGGTAGTGCACTGTAATCCCCCATAAGGGTGCGTTCACACTTTCATTTTTGGTCTGGTTAAACCAGGCTAGAATCCGTTTGCGCTGCTAGTACTGTTCGTTTCGTCAAGTGTGAACACAGTCCAGGAACAAAAGCATCAGACCAAACAAAGGGCCCGAGACCATCCATCCATACATCCATCCATTTTCTTCCGCTTAGCCGGGTCCTGGTTACGAAGGAAACAGTCTCAGTAGGGAAGTCCAGTCTTCCCGGTCCCCAGCCAACTCGTCCAGTTCCACCGGGCGGACACCGAGGCATTCCCAGGCCAGCTGTGAGATGTAATCCCTCCAGCGTGTCCTAGTTCTGCCCAAGTTGTCTACCACCCCGGTCTGCCAATCCAGAGGTACTGCTCCCGACTTCCACCCAATGTAGAAGAGACGTGTCAACCAAGAGAGTCTCTCAACATTCACAGCCTTGAGGAATTCAGGGTGAAACTAATTCACCCGTAGAGCTTTGCCACTGAGGAGTTTATTGACTACCTTAGCTTGTACCTCAGCCACAGTGATGGACCCGTCTGCGTTCGTGTCCTCAGACTTTGCTTCCTCTATGGAAGGTATGTTAATGAGATTGAGAAGGGCCTCGAAGTATTTCTTCCACCTCAGTTGAGGTCAGCAGGCCTTCTGTCCCCACTGTAAACAGTGTGGACCGGGCACTGCTTTCCTTTTCTGAGGCATCAAATTGTTTGCCAGAAACTTTTCGATGCCAACCGAAAATAGTGCACCAAACTCCTCCCACACCCAAGCTTTTGCCTCGACCACCGCCAAGCCACGTGCCGCTCGACCTGCCGGTGCCTGTCAGCTGCTTCAGGAATCCCAGGACCGACACAAATTACACAAAATGTGAGCGTGAGCAGGCACTGCTGTATCGCCACACCCAATAGAAAGCTGAATGTGGAATAAAACACACATATTCCTTACGACCGAGTTGCCAAACACAATAGTACAAGATGTTAGTTTCTTTCTTTTTTTTCTTTGTAGGCTGATTTCCAGTTTATTCCAGTAAATTCCATGATTGCTCAGAGGTATTATTTGGAGCGTTTCCTCAAATCCAAACCTTCTGTCTTCATTTTGTTCACAAAGTGATGAAAAAGTCTCGGCGTCTTCAGTGTTGTGTTTACCCCTGTGCTGTTGTTTATCTGGGGCCCCCGGGGTGTCTCGCTGCATTTAATGAAAGAAGGCTTGTCACATACAATCAGCTGCAACACTTGTGTGTATGAGTGTGTGTGTGTGTTTTTATATAACATGAGGTGGATGTGACATGGAGTGGAGGTGATGGTTCCTGCAGCTGTGGACCTCCACGCTACTGCAACTACGACTAATAATAATGATAAGAATAATTCTGTGATTTGTTTGCATGTTGGAGGCTCCAGGCTGTTCCACATGAAGATGCATGCTCTAAAAGTATACAAAGTGATACCTGACGCTTCCTTTGGTCTTTGCTTTTGAGCTTGTTGAAATGCTGAGAGACCGGCTTTTACACTCTACTGTGCGCCAGATTTGTTTTTTATACTTTATTCTTATGTTCTCATGTAGCTAAACAGGAGTTTATATCCAAAAACATTAGAAATAGCTCTCAGTACTGCAAACATCCACAATAATGACTATCATTTAGGACCGGGCGATATATCAATATTATAAAAATATCAATCTTTTTTTTAAGCGCAATATCAAAAACAAACATATTGTTCATTTCGCTATAGACTGGATTTGTGCTGTTCTCTTGTATGTTGACGCGGATGTCTCACTCCTGTGAGTGTCAGCAGTCCTGAGAGGGGCGTCCTGTCCCGCCTTCCTCCATGCATAAATCTAGCTACTTTTCTGGCGTCGTTGGAGGAGTTTTCTGGTATTTGGGGACTTAAAAGTGAAAAAACGTATTGTTGTGCAGTATGTGTGTTTTCACACATTTGCTTGTGAGGCGTCCATTGCGTCTCCAAAGCAGTCACAAGCCGTCCGTGCAGCCGTCAGCTCCCACTGCACACTGAATAGTGGAGCTCCACCGGGGTGGATCTTGCCCTGTTTTACAGAGCGGGATCTAAAACGTAAATGTTTCTTAAGCTTCATTAGGGCCCTGTTACACCTTGACGATTTAGGCAGCGCATGCCTGACATGATCATTTTGATGGCATACGTTGAACTGCTGACGTTTTTTTTTTTCAGTTTTGGGCGTATACATAGCGTATTCATAACGAGGTCAACGTAAACATGACGTATTAGTAACTTATATAGAACGTTTCTATAGCTTATAGACAACTTATATCAACGAATGCATAGCGTGTTGCCGGTGTTCACAATTTATGCCCAACGCCAGCTTACGCCAACGTATGAAAAAATTGGCCAATACGGTGGCGTATGTCCAATAAGTTATGGGTAAGTTTTGTAAGTTAGCAGCACGCCGGCATACGTCATAGTACGTCCAAGTCGTCCAAAAATTTTGTGCATGCACAAAACATTTCGACGTATGTCAACGTATGATTAATACGTCCCGCATCCACGGGCAATAAGTTTTGCGATCATTGACGCCCGTTCACACATGTTATTTGTAAGTTACGTACAAGTCAAAATTCTTCAACATACCTTGAGACAGAACTGTCTTCTGGGCGAGTGAAGATGGAGGCTGTTGTTATTGTATTTGCAGGTAAGTTTGCAGCTTGACCAGTAGAGGGCACTGTGACACTGGGATTTGAACCATCTTGTTTTGATTTTTTTTAATCAACTTTATTAATGCATAAGCGAGTCACAAATCCATGAGTGGTAGCGTATGCAGCCTACACCAGGGGTCTCAGACTCGCGGCCCCCGGGACGATAGTTTGCGGCCCCCGTTTTAATATGAAAAATTAATATTTGTGTGGCCCGCAACTTTGATATGAACAACACTTGTCGTGTGCGGAGCTGAACGAACTTACCTGTCAGTGGGTCAGAGCGTGTGATGGAAGAACGATGTGTGATAAATAAACAATTAGTCCTAACTACAAGATACAGGTGGAGGTGAGTCGGGATGTAATGATTACACTGTCTAGACTTTCATAAAACATTAAAATTATTTTATTTTTAATAAGTAATGGCCAAATTTAAATGAACAAACTAAGAATCAAGTTAATTTGTAGTTCTAAACGTAATGAAGGTGTTTTTACTCACATTTTTGTCTCGCCTACGAGGTTCTGTTGTGTGAAAAAAATAATACTGTTCAAAGTAAAGTATTTTTGAGTTGCTGCTCACATTTAAAAATTTCCCCTTCAAGAGGGCACTTTATTCCACATTTTGTTCTTTTGTGCTTTTGGTGTTAGCTGAGGATTAGAGCATAGCTAATGGTTTGTCATAAAGAAGATTGATGGTTATATTTTACTTTTTCTATATTTATTTCAAAAAGCGAATGGACTATTTTATTTTAGCTGCTATTTTTCTACAAGATTTTTTTAACTTTAATGAAACAACTTTGCACGCATATTTGACTTTGATTTTGTCTGAACTCACTTTGTGGAAAAAATATTGTATATATATTGTATATCGATGGATATTCAACATAAATATATCGGGATATGCGTTTTGGTCCGTATCGCCCAGCCCTACTATTATTGTCCTTCTGAAATAAATGTTAATTAAATTTATTGCATTTTAATGTAATTTGATTTTGAATGTAATTTTCTTTTATTTAACTTTGAGTTTCATTTGATTTAAATTTTATTTATTTCATTTTAAATAATTTTTTACAAAAGTTTAGAATATTTGATGGAGTTTTTTTAATGGGATCCCATTTGATTGCACAGTACTGTATATTTTTTTGTAATAAAGTTGCAATACGTTTACTTTTGCAAACATAGTTAAAAAAAATAACATAGCTAAGTACTGTAGCATTTAGAGCAAAACAATAAATGGATCATATACAGTATGTTCATAAGTAATTATACAATGCCAATAATTGCTTTTTTGAACAAAAGGTTGTATGTTTGTACTCTAGTGCAACACAGAAGATAGTCTTGCATGTAGTTGTTGGTAATAAGTCCTATTCCATCAATATACAGTATATTTAAAAAATAGGGGGACAAAAAGCCCACTGGCGTTGTTTGTATCTTGCTACATCATGTTAAGCTAAAAACCATGCTTCAATTTGTCCCCCTCCTGATAAAATCATATTTAATTGAACTTCATTTCAGAATTATACAATTTTTGGGAAATTCTATATTGATTTGGTAATATTTGTACATTCTGTGCCGTGGACAGTTTATGTATGGTATAGAGTGTGCACACACAGATGGCGTCAAGGGATGGACTTGTGAATAATGCACTAACATAAAGAGAGTCGAGTCTATTGACTGCTTGCTCAATAGCAGCGTTTTAGTGCCGTGCTGCTCTTTCCTCCATTTCACTGCATGCTAAATATTACATACACACACATCCTGCTTTTTCTATGCATCTCCTTGGATGCCTTTCATGCCACACCCTCCCCCCCCCCCCCCCCCCCCCCCAGTCCTCCCTTTCAGCACAGTTCTGCTGGCCTCAGAACCGAATAGAACAGAACAGAACACAAAAAAAGAAAATCCCAAGGCAGCGTTCCCACTTAAATATGCTGGTTGAAACCTGCTGCTTACTGTACAAGTGTGTGATGACACTGAGGGGACCGCAGTGCATATTTCACCATTGCATGGCTGTCTAATTAGGTCAGTGTCATCCTCTCATTGCCATGGCAACCAAAGTGTGAAGAGGAGAGTGGGATGGAAGGAGGAGAGAGCACTGAAAGTGACTGAGCAGGTCGCTAAGTGATGCAAGGATGTGTGGGGGCGTGTGTTTGTTTGTGGCAGCACTGCTGATGGTTTAGTTTATGAGTTTATACCCACTTAAGTTAGTTCTGCTTATGTTGACCCGGTCACCAAGTCCCGCTCCACCATGTTCTACTTATTTGTAAATAGTGACCGTTTAAGTGGACATTGACATACAGGTATACGTCGTTTATGTTGACATGTCAGTCAGGAAGTCTGAGGGGCATCGACATAAACGGATGGATTCCAACGTATTTCGGAAGATTTACTGTATTATCAAAGCCATGATTTGAATCTAAGCAGTGCCTGGGGACTCCACGGTGGGCTCTCCTGTCTCTGGGGCTGAGGATGTCAAAAAGCTCCTCTGTGGCAGAACCCCAGGGGTGGATGAGATCCACAAGGAGTTCCTTAAGTCCCTGGATGCTGTGGGCGTGTCTTGGTTGACACGACTTTGCAGCATCGCATTGACATTGGGGGCAGTACCGGATTGGTGGACCGGGGTGGTGGTGCCCCTTTTTAAGAAGGTGGATCGTAGGGTGTGTTCCAGTTATTGTGGAATCACACACCTCAGCCTCCCTGGTAACGTCTATTCAGGAGTTCTGGAGAGTAGGATCCACCGGATAGTTCAATCTCGGGTTCAGGAGGAGCTGTGTAGTTTTTGTCGTGGTTGTGGAACTGTGGACCAGCTCTACACTCTCAGCAGGATGCTTGAGGGTGAATGGGAGTTTGCCCAACCAGTCTACATGTGTTTTGTGGACTTGGAGAAGGCATTGGACCGTGTTCCTCGAGGAATTCTGTGGGGAGTATTCCGGAAGTATGGGTATCGGACCAGCTAATACAGGCTGTTCGTTACCCGTATGACCGGTGTCAGAGTTTGGTTCACATTGCCGGCAATAAGTCGGACCCGTTTCCAGTGAGGGTTGGACTCCGCCAGGGCTGCCCTTTGTCACCAATTCTGTTCATTACTTCCAGCATTTTTAGGCGCAGCCAAGGCGTTGAGGGGATGCAGTTTGGTGGCCGCAGGATTGCGTCTATACTTTTTGCAGATGATGTTGTCCTGCTGGCTTCATCAAACCGTGACCTTCAACTCTCACTGGATTAGTTCACAGTCAAGTGTGAAGCGGCCGGGATGAGAATCAGCACCTCCAAGTCCGAGTCCATGGTTCTCGCCCGGAAAAGTGTGGAGTGCCATCTCCGGGTCGGGGATGAGATCCTGCCCCAAGTGGAGGACTTTAAGTACCTCAGGGTCTTTTTCACGAGTGAGGGAAGGATGGAACGTGAGATCGACAGAGGGATTGGTGCGGCGTCTGCAGTGATGCGGACTCTGCATTGGTCCGTTGTGGTGAAGAGAGGGCTGAGCTGAAAGGCAAAGCTCTCAATTTATGGGTTGATCTATTTTCCTATCCTCACCTATGGTCATGAGCTTTGAGTAGTGACCGAATGGACAAGAACAAGTGGCCCAAATTTTTTTTCTCTGTAGGGTGGCTGGGCTTTCCCTTAAAGATCAGGCGAGAAGCACTGTCATCCAGGAGCAACTCGGAGTATAACTGCTGCTCCTCTGCATCAAGGAGCCAGATGAGTTGGCTTGAGCATTTGGTCAGGATGCCTCCTGGACGCCTCCCTGGGGAGGTGTTCAGGGCACATCCGACAAGTAGAAGGACTCGGGGAAGACCCATGGCACATTGGAGAGAATTGGCCTGGGAATGCCTTGGGATCCGTCGGGAGGAGCTGGACAAAGTGGCTGAGGAGAGGGAAGTCTGGGCTTCCCTGCTTAGGTTGTTGCCCCCGCGACCCGACCTCGGATAAGCGGTAGAAGATGGATGGACGGATGGATGGATGATTTTAATTGGCCAAACTCATTTTTAACTTTAACACGAGCTGTTTGTTTTTGGTTACCTTACCTTTCATATCACAATATTAGACACAGTTCTCACAGTGTGATGCAAGTGCAATTCAACACGCACTGTTCCTGAAAAAATGAGAAAAATGTAAAAAAAAATGTCAGAATATTATAAAAAAAGAATGTGATTTCATTCTTGCAATATAACAATTTTACTTTTGCAACATGTTTTTATTGTTAAAATGTGACTTTATTCTCGTACAAATTTTAATAGTGTTTATAAGTACTTATAAGTCCAAGTCACGTTCCAAATTTGGATGAAAAAACAGCCCTTCTATGTCAACTTATCAGTCAAAAATGTTTAAATGTTACCAGAAAGAAAATCATTAAAAAATATTTTTTATAGATAAATACAATTTTGTAAAAATGTTTTTTAATGTAATAAAGTTGTGACTTTTTGCGAAGACAAGTCATCATTTTTAAAAATGTAATATTGCCAGACTATTACAAGAAAAAGTCAAAATTTCTTTCTTACAATTTTACTCTTTCAACAACACGCGTTTTCTCTCGTAAAACTGTGACTTTATTCTTGCAATACCCCTAATTTATTTTTGTAACACTGCACATTTTCTGATGGAAAGCTTTACAGTTTTGTTCTAAAAAACATAAAAGGGGCGCTTTTTTTTTCCTTGTAAAATACAGCTTCATTCCCCTGTAACATAACTAATACATACATACTAATACAAATGTTAAAAGTGATAAAAAAAAATTAATATGTACTGTCATATCCATTTTATTCTAGTCATCTCCAAATTTCAATGAAAAAAACTGTCAGTTTATGTCACCATGTGTTGTAGTATTGTTAACCCCATCATTTTGAACGACAGCAGCGACATAACTGTCTCATTACACAGTATTGAAACGTGTACGAGTAACTTCCTGTTCAGTGCAAAATAAGCTGCAAAACAAAAGCATGGATGTATTAACCAGAATTCCATAATAGCAACTACCAAAATGCACCCATCCATCCATCCATCCATCCATCCATCCATCCATCCATCCATCCATCCATCCATGCATCCATCCATCCATCTTCTTCCGGTTATCCAAGGTAGGGTCGTGGGGGCAGCAGCCTAAGAAGGGAAGCCCAGACTCTCCCAGGCTACTTTGTCCAGCTCCTCCTGCATTCCCAGGCCAGTTGAGACACACAGTCTCCCAAAAAGCACCCATTTATCCCTTTCTTACCATCCAGATTATAATACCCTCTCTGTAATTATGACACGTCTGGATCATTCAAATAAAACTGCATTTTCAAATAAAAACCCATTTTCCTGCGCCATAAAAGTGAAATTGATCGGTATTTCACCTTGCCGGCGTCGCGGCAGAATTACATACTTAAGCCTTTTTTATTAAAGCGCAGAGCGTGGATCGATATCAAGAAGATTCAGCTGAGAGACAAGAAAGAAATGGAGAGGGCGACATCCGTGTACGCTGAACAACGCAGCCACCCCCTCCAAATACGTCTTTAACTCGCGGGACGTCACATTGATCAAGTGTAGCGTGTAGCAGGGTGTAATTAAACGTCTTGTCTGGGCCCGGAATCGGTTTTAAGGACAAAGGGAGTAAAAGGCCAAACAAGATAGTGATATAAAGACTGGAGGAGCACATTTGGCCGCACGATTACACTCAAACCGTCGTTAATCAGCTCCGTTATGGAGGTTTTGCACATTTTATTGGCGCTGTCCATTATTCAACTGGCAGCTGGCGGGTCAAAACAAGAAATAAAGCAGTAATGTGCAATAGTTTCAGCTTAGGTAAAGTCATTGAGATGCCACACTGGCTTGCAATAAAGAGAAAATAGTGTGTCAGCTCAGTTTCATTGGTGGCCGATTGCTGCGTTTAACAATTACATGCATGACAATGTAAAAAAGTCCTTGCCGAACAATTGCTTTCAACACAACAGGGTAGGAAAATCGAGTGTCAGGCATTAAACCTGCCTGTACCTCTCTGTTACAGCTCTGATATTACTCGCAAAGGGGTGGTGTAAATCATCAAACCTGTATTCTGTCACCTCACACTTATATGAAAGTGTGTATCGTTTGAGGCGCTACACTCCCACGCTGCGTTCAAGGCAGAATACCTGTGACTCACTCACTTGACGTGCTGCTTACATAAAGGCACTGAATCACAGGCCTATAATGACTGCAAGATGGCGGCCAATCAGCGATAAAAATGACATCTGACCATGAATATGTCATGTCTGCCACCTTAATGGGTATATTTCTGAAAATGTTGCCTCTGCTGTCATTATTACGGCCGACAAGAACAAAAAGCAGGGAGAGAAGTTGTGTTTTGATCGCAGTTAGCAGGATTGTACTGTTAGATATCATTATTACACATTTAGATTCAGGGTAATACCTTCTCATGGAAGACACACTCACATAGCACAATCAGAGTTGTGCAACACTTACAGATGGTTGATGGAAAACTAGATGGAAGAGGCAGACACACAAAAAATGCATGGTCCTCACACTGTCACACAAGCTTAGCTTTCACTTTCACACAAATTCACTCACTTTCATGTTTGTCACACTTAAATGTTTCAGATCATCAAACAAATTTACATATTAGTCATGGACAACACAACTGAACACAAAATGTGGTTTTTAAATGAAACTTTTTATTATTAAGGGATAAAAAAATACAAACCTTCATGGTCCAGTATGAAAAAGTGAAACCAACTTGGGTTCTGCAGCAGGACAATGATCCAAAACACACCAGCAAGTCCACGTCTGAATGGCTAAATGGCAAAATGAAGACTTTGGAGGCCTAGTCAAAGTGCTGACCTGAATCCTCTTGAGATGCTGTGGCATGACCTTAAAGGGGTTAAGACACTGATAAACTGTGACTTACAGCTTGCTGTTCTGACTCTTCAACACGACCAACTAATGTTGGAAACAGTTAGTCCAGCTTCGTATTTGCCCATGTTCACAAAACAGTCCTGCTGTATGTGAAATGGCGTTGACAGATGAACATATTTTTCTCTTGCTGCCTGCGAATCAGCAACTCCAACCATTTCTGCCTGATGCTTGCCTCTTGAGGCACAACCGAACAAACATTTCCTGGGAACCATACATGCTAACACGGTAAACAGAGCAGAGAAAAGCAGAGCGGGGGGAGGACAGGCCTACAGGATTTGCCTGGGCATGCCCATATAAGGAAGTCCGGGTTGCATTGACATCAGTGGAACTCGGTGTTAAAAAAAACTCTGTAAAACACAGCACGCAGAGCCGTCCAAAACTGCATTCAGGTTTCATGTCCAAATGCCCAAACCTCATTATCTGACGCGTTGGCATCGTTTAAACACAAGAATACAACATTGTAACCACATTTATAGGTCAGAAAAGAGGAAAAGCATAATTGGTCCCCTTTAAAAAGGTGGTTCATGCTGGAAAACCCTCCAATGTGGCTGAATTACAACAATTCTGCAAAGGTGAGTTGGCCAAAATTGTTCCACAGCGCTGTAAGAGACTCATTGCAAATTATCGCAAACGCTTGATTGCAGTTGTTGCTGCTAAGGGTGGCACAACCAGTTATTAGGTTTAGGGGGCAATCACTGTTTCACACAGGGACAAGTAGGTTTGGATTTTTTTCTTCCTTAATAATAAAATTCCTTAAAAATAAAAAACGCTTTTTGTGTTCAGTTGTGTTGTCATTGACTAACATTTTAATTTGTTTGATGATCTGAAATGTTTAAGTGTGACAAACGTGCAGAATAAGTAAGAAATCAGGAAGGGTCAAACACTTTCACGCCACTGTGTCATTCTAGGCTTTTCATCGTTCTGCCTAGTCGATGCTAGAGTCTAGCGTTGTAACCAAATATATCGCTCGCATTTTTTAATCCAATTTGAAAACCTTTTCAATTGTGTGATCATTGACTTCGACAGCAACGCGGTCCCAAGAACTGAGAAGAAAAGCTAAAGAAATAAATTGCTTTTACAGTACATAAAAACACATATCCTATTGGCATGGCATTTTGTAGATGGGTGATTCACAGGATAAGGAAGATGCAATCCCATTTTGGTTTAGACCAAACAGATAAAGGTGTAAATCGAGGAATGTATTACTTGCTTTGAGTCCAAGTGGGGCAGTGACCCACTAGATTCATCAGATAGTGCTACACCCAGGCTGTATTGTGTGTTACTGCCACTCTACAGGGCTTATGTGGAAGTAAAGTAGTACAGTTCTTTGCCATGAGGTGCCATGTTGAACTTCCAGTGACCAGAATGAGAGAGTATGAGAACGATAAAACCCAATTCAACACATCTGCTCGCCATTCACATTTGAGACCTTGTAACACTAAGGAGTCACATGACACCGGGGAGAACAAAATGGCTATTTGGGCTTAAATAGTACAGTTTAACATAGGGGTGTACTCACTTTTGATGCCAGCAGTTTAGACTTTAATGGTTGTGTGTTTACTTTGAGCAGACAGCAAATTTGAAAAGATGTAATAAAATATTTGCAGAAATTGGAGGGGTGTACTCACTTTTGTGAGACACTGTATATATGTTTCATTCAAACGAGTCGGATGGACATGTTGTAGGTCTGCGCTGCCTCTTGACTTTGACCTGTTTTAGGTTTTGTCCTCGAACAGGACTCATAAAACTATCCAAGCCACTAATGAAGACCAGTGAGCGAACAGGATAACTCTCCATTTTGGTTTATGTTCTCCTCAGGCCTGACCACGCTGCAGGTCGTCCTGGACACGGCAGCGGAGAGAAAGTGGCAAGTGACAGCCATCAACGTGGGCAACCTGAAAGACGAGCGCAAGGACGAAGCCTACCGCTCGCTCTTCCAGGACCTGGAGAACAAGAACGAGCGGAGGGTGATCCTGGACTGTGAGCAGGACAAAGTCAAAGACATCATGGACCAGGTGCTACATATCACTCATTTGCATGATGTCCACTGCAAGCCATAATGACAACATGATCAGTATTTATTAGATATTAAATGGCATGGTATGGATTTTCACTGCATACGCCCCCTCCATGTTTCTGCGCTCGTGTATCAGGGAACACCAGGCAGACATTCCTGGCTTCATACTCCAGTCGCAGATACAAAACATTATTATTTAAATCTGCCTGGAGCAGTCGTTGCGACAAACAGAGGTGCCAGTCAAGCCGCCGGATTAGCTTCAGGTGTGTCACTCCTGTCAAACAGCTCAAATGCTTTAAAAGCCGAGCTATTTTTTTCCCTGCTGCTGCCACTGATAAGGGAATTTTCTTTAAAATGGAATATCACTATCTGCCAGTGGCATTACTGTCAACACCACAGGTTGTTAATTCAGCGATAATGGCGGCCAGCATCAGCCATGCATGACACGTCATTGGCCTTTCCCAACTAGCCTTGGTAGGAGGGATGTCCTGCTAACATTTGGGAATATGCATGGAAAAATCCAACAAGTAGTGAAGTTCCTGTAAGTAATGTTTGATCATGGAATTGGCCCAACTTAGGTAGATATTGTCAAAGCAGGGTTTACTTGCTACAACGTTAAGTCAACACTGTCAACAGAAAGCGACACCTTCAATACAGTGAAAACTGTTTATGTCGACAACCTGTCTATGTCGACCAAATCCTCAAGTCTTGGTCCGCCATGTTCTTCGTACATGGTCGTGATCGACCGCACAAATGCTAGGCAAACCATGTCACCCAACTGCCCTTTATTATTGCCCATTATCCCCTCATGTCCCTGGGCAAAGTCACAAGTAAATGTGCAAACAATGGCTTTTCAGTTTCAGTAATGTCGACTTAACTGCTTAGGCAACATCAGCCAGTCCGACATACACGGGTTCAGCTGTGCATGGAAGCTGGGCTTTCACTAAAGAACTATCATAAATGTATTGTTATATTGGAAAATCAAGTTTTGTTCTATGCTTCTAACTTTATTGTGATGGTCTTGACTGACAACCGTGGTCTGTGCTAAAGTACCAAGAAATAGTGTATATTACCGTTTGTTTTTTTTACACTGGACTGGAATCCACAGGTGATCATTTTAAGAGTCAGGTATTTGGTAGATTTTCAACAATCCTGGAACCGGTTACAATTCCTTAGCCTTGCTATATTTAGTAATGGAGCCAGTATGTGTACTATTGGAGATTTTAGATATAATCCAATTTTTGCTCTTGCTCGAAGTCAACTGGGATAGGCTCCAGCTTACCTAATTGGACCAAGATCCAATATCAATATTGGATCTGGACATCGTTAGTATCAGTATCGGGTTCCGATACCAGTGTAATTCACGTATCGGAAATTTCCGATACCACGTGCAAAGATTTCTACAGTAATAATAATATTAAAGCAAACAGAGCTCTGCTATCGGAATAGTATCGGCATCGTCAGATATCCAAATTCAGGTATCGGGACTGGAAGTGAAAAAATGTGTATCCATTGGTATATCACTCAGTTTTTCCTGAGACTGTATTTTGATCATTCTGCAGGTCATCACCATTGGCAGACATGTTAAAGGCCACCATTACATCATAGCCAACCTGGTAAGGAGTAAACCCCATCTAAATTTAAGATTCACTGTACAATAACACAACAAAAGTAACTACAGGTCAAGTCTTTTTTTTAGGGTTTTGTTGACGGTGACCTCTCTAAAATCCAATACGGGGGCGCCAACGTGTCGGGCTTCCAGATTGTCGATTTTGACGACCCTCTGGTGTCCAAGTTTGACCAGAGGTGGGAGGCTCTTGAGGAGAAGGAGTATCCAGGAGCAGACAGTAAAATAAGGGTGAGTGTTGGCTCTTTGTCAGTCGGCTCCCTTGTTGCAGAGCGCCATTAAATATGCTTCAAACATATAGACTCTGCATTATTAAGCACATCTGGCCAAGAATACCATGTACTGAATGTGCACTTCCAATCTCAAGGGCTTTAACCATCCGTGTGATTCTACTGATTCCTTCTTCAATCCCTATTGCCCTAGTACACGTCGGCGCTGACGTATGACGCAGTGCAGGTGATGACGGAGGCCTTCCGCTACCTGCATAAACAGCGTATCGACTTCACTCGCAGGGCCAACAATGGCGACTGCCTGGCCAACCCCGCCGTTCCCTGGGCTCAGGGAGTGGAGATCGAGCGAGCGCTGAAGCAGGTAAGACCATCCACGCTCGTTCCCCCCTCTCAAAGACAGGTTGCTACGGCAACAGCAGATTTCCCCCCCTCCTTTGGGAAGCACCAACAAAGGCAGCGGATGCTTTACAGGAAATGATTGATGATGTTCCTTCGTATGCGAATGCTCATTAGATGGAACATGTTGACCGGAAGAATGTAACAGGAAAGAAGCTTTTTTATGTGAAGCTTATGTGAAGCTATGTAAAGCTGCAGTTCAAAACGGTCAGAGGGGTTTATGTTTGCAAGTTGTACCCAATCACTTCTGCGAAAGTCTGTCTCTCTCTGCAGCAATGCTATTTTCTGTATATGAACACACAATGCATTCTAAAACTGAAACAAAAGTTAATCCCGCACATTCTCACAGTGGGGAAATCTATGATGCAGCATTTGGGGTGGTGAAGTGGGGATTCAAAATCTTCCTCGCTCATGTGGTAGAGTGGTCATCTCCCGACCTGAAGGTTGCCGGTTCAACTGTCCATCGAAGTAGGCAAGATACTGAACCCCCTGTTGCTTCTGATGCTACGTCAGGAAAAGGTAAAGTGGTAACGGTGTCAAAGCACTCTACAACTGAAAGTCCATTTATCCTGTTTTTTTGGACGATTATCCTGTCCAGGGTTGGGTTGGAGTCTATCCCAGCTGACTAGTGGGCACTTTGCCTACACTGGCCGAGAATCGAATTCCTGTATTGCAGAGAAGAATTGGATCATTGAATCACCAATTCCGAAGCCAAAGAATAGGTCTCAATGCTTTAACGATTATTCATAGCTCATTGCCGTTTAAGTGGGCTGGCAATTAAAGGCGAGACAGGGGATGTTGTTCCTCATAACACGCCTACATGAGAACAGAGCTCCTATTTCTTGGTCTGTAGCCTTTTTTGCAGCCAGTGAAGATCACAGTCTGGAATTTTATAACATAGCGAACCTAACAGGAAGTGCCATTTTACAGACACTTTCTTTTCTGTGGGGTACGCGTAAAGGCGTATCAGGACTGCATTAGTCAAGAGTATCGTGTTTCCCAAGCGTGGCAGAAGTCCAAGACCACTCTTCTACTGATCAATTAAGCCTTAATGGACGCAATTGTCACTTCTTTCTTCTTAAAGACTTCACAGCTCCATTAAAGTGCTAACTTTGAATTTAAAGACGCTTTGTCGCAATAGGTGCGTGTGGAGGGCCTGACAGGGAACATCCAGTTCGACCAGCACGGCAAGAGGGTCAACTACTCCGTCAACATAATGGAACTGAAGAACAACGGCCCCGTAAAGGTAAAAGTTTCCGCCGCAGGGCTTGGCATCCGGTGATTAACGACGTGTGTCCTATTCTAACGGTGCTCATTACTTATTCATCCCGACAGATTGGCTACTGGAACGAGGTTGACAAAATGGCTGTCACCAAGTCCGACGTCTTTGCCAACGACTCGACGGGGATGGAAAACAAAACAGTTATTGTGACGACCATTTTGGTGAGTGTGTAGGGAAACGACGAGAGGCTTTGATTGATGATGGCCGCTTTAATTGGCTCGACGGTGTTTGTTCTTTGGTTCCCCCGACACCAAGTAACATAAGGATGGAAAGAAACTGCTTACTTATCATTGATTGGGTGTCTTGTACCAAAATTTTAGACACTATGACAGTACTCTATTTGCCAATATAACCGAAGCTTGTGTGGACAAACCATATCTCCATTGGTAATGTGTACCCTGCAGGAAGCTCCTTATGTAATGCTGAAAAAGAACGCTGACCTTTTCGTGGACAATGACCGCTACGAGGGTTACTGCGTCGACTTGGCCGCCGAGATAGCCAAGCACTGCGGCTTCAAATATCAGCTGAAAATAGTCAGTGATGGAAAGTACGGAGCCAGAGATGCTGAGACGAAAATCTGGAACGGGATGGTTGGAGAGTTAGTGTATGGGGTGAGTTGGTCGCAAACGCACTATCTAGATCTAGATGCTAGAGATCCAGATGACCTAACTCTTAACCTTTTGTTTTCCAGAAAGCAGACATCGCAGTGGCTCCTCTGACCATCACTCTTGTACGAGAGGAGGTGATCGACTTCTCAAAGCCCTTCATGTCTCTGGGAATCTCCATCATGATCAAAAAGCCTCAAAAGTCCAAACCAGGCGTCTTCTCCTTCCTGGACCCGCTGGCCTACGAGATCTGGATGTGTATCGTGTTCGCCTACATCGGCGTCAGCGTGGTGCTCTTCCTGGTCAGCCGCTTCAGCCCGTACGAGTGGCACACCGAGGAGTACGAGGACGGGCAGATTCAGACCAACGAGTCGACCAACGAATTTGGTATATTCAACAGCCTGTGGTTTTCCTTGGGGGCCTTCATGAGACAAGGCTGCGACATCTCACCAAGGTGCGTGGGCAAAACTAGCTGCCGCTGTATCCGACTCTAAACAAGAAGCTATAAAAGTTTGACGGTCCCCAAGCCACTGGTAGCAAAGTAGGTCTTAAATCTCATCTATTTCTGTTAGCACCTGACACCAACTAAAGATACTTTGAGGAAATATCATTTTTATGTCCTCAAGATTGATTCTTCTAATGGAAGCTCAAGTTGTCTGTTTTTTTTGTGGGTTTGTCTGTTGTCTTCACTATGACTAATGGAATGTTATGATAACATCAAGAGAATGCTAACTTAAGGTAGCCATGTTGGTCATGGCTAATGTGCAGCACCAAATTTTGTCCCCATAGCACGAATGATATGATTTTTTTGCTACATTTGTGTTCAACAAGAGAATACTTACACAAAAATGCTTTGGTTTTCCTTGGTTTTCGGCATTAATCTGTCAGCCGAAAACTGAAACATACTTTGTGAAAGTTTTTTTTTTGCAGCTGTACTCAATTAAAAAAAACCCACAAATAAACAATAAATAAACCACGCCCACACACACGTAAAGAGGTTGATTAAAGGAGAGGGGGAATCTGTCTGTAATGTCTGGATGCTTTGTTTGGGCACTCGATTCAAACGGATTAATTTGCTCAGAGCATTGTTCGGCCGTACGAGAACTGAGACAGTGTACGAAACCTGAAATATATTTTTAGCAAAAATAATAGTCAAAAACGGAAAACTGAAGTAGCACTGTATAGTGGATTTTAGTCTAATTTTAACACGTGAACTTTGTTTTTTCGTAGCCTAATTCAAATAATGGCCTCACAAGGCATTCAATCTAATTAAAATGACCAGTCTATGTTCATTCAGCTTTTTTCCTCCTAGAGTTTTTTCTATTTACAACTATTTCTGTAATATTTCAATGTTTTTTTTTCTTATAGAATTTAGAAAATTTTTGCATTGAAAATGTACGTTCTTTTTTCTCATAAAGTCTTCCAAAGTCGACCCCCATGCGATCCAAGAGGCTGTTCAACATTATTTTGGAGTACTTTTCCTCCAAGAAACTAATAGAAGTAGAAGTCCAAAAAACAAATTACCGAAATAAGGGATGTCCAAACTGTGGTCTGAGGCTCATTTTTTATTTGCCTGTGGCATATTGTAAAAATAAAATTAAAACACAAAGAAAACAGCAAAAATAGGAAAAATACAACAAAAAGGCACAATGTAAAGAGAAAAAGCTGAAATGTTACTAATACTATATGTTGAATATTATTTAAAAATGTAAAAATAAAAATTATGTATATAATAAAATAATTTTATTTCAAAATAATATATATTGTAAAGTCATTTTTATAAGTTTGTGTGTATTATTTTAAAAATTATTATTTATTATTTTAAAAATGTAATACACAAAATGTTAATAATGTATGTAAAGAAATGTATTTAATAAAATCATTTCAGAAATAAAACGTATTCTTTTTTGTTTAATGTTTGAAAAATAGTCAAATATACAGTGTTATTAAAAAGGTAAACATAAAAAATAATATATAAAGTAATGTTTATAAATGGAAGTGTATGTTATTTTAAATATGTAATGCATAAAATATTATTTTAAAATGTACAAAAAATAAAAAATAATATATATAATAAAATAATTGTCAAAGATAAACAATGTAATGTTATTAAAACCTGACCATAATAAGCTATGAACTGGCTTCCAGGAGCCATTAAACTTTTGCCACAAAAATGTATGTTCTTTTTCCTCATGAAGTCGTCCAAAGTCAACCTCCATTTGATCCAAGAGGCTGTTCAACACTATATTTAAGAACTTTTCCTCCGAAAATAATCATAGAAATGGAAATCCGTCAAACAAAAGGCCTAAATCAAGGGTGTCCAAACTGCAGCGTGAGGCTCGTTTTTATGGGCCTGTGACATATTGTAAAATAAAAAAAAAAAACAACAAAAATGGGAAAAATGTGAGCAAAAACACCAAGAGAAACAACTAAAATGTTGATACTAATAACTGGAAATAAAAGAAAGCTCTGCCTTTCAATACATAGAACTGAAAGTGGCGCTTAGCATGCTTTGAGTTTTCTGTATGCGGTCCTCAGTGGAAAAAGTTTGGATGCTCCCGGCCTAAATGAATGAATAATTGGCATTGTTGCTGCTGCAAGCGTATTTGTGACGCCTTGTGTTTGGCTGCTAGGTCTCTGTCTGGTCGAATCGTTGGCGGCGTGTGGTGGTTCTTCACGCTAATCATCATCTCCTCCTACACGGCCAACCTGGCTGCTTTCCTCACTGTGGAGAGGATGGTCTCTCCCATTGAGAGCGCCGAGGACTTGGCCAAACAAACAGAGATCGCCTACGGCACTCTAGACTCCGGCTCCACCAAAGAGTTCTTTAGGGTGAGCCTCTGACAGCCTCCACGTTTACTCAAAGACTCTATTCCCGCTATATGCTCAATTGATATCTTCTCTCCCAACACAGCGTTCTAAAATTGCCCTTTTTGACAAAATGTGGACGTACATGCGGAGTGCAGAGCCCTCTGTGTTTGTGAAAACCACAGCCGAGGGGGTTCTGAGGGTCCGCAAGTCTAAGGGGAAGTACGCCTACCTGTTGGAGTCCACCATGAACGAGTACATCGAGCAGCGGAAGCCCTGCGACACCATGAAGGTGGGAGGCAACCTGGACTCCAAAGGCTACGGGATCGCCACGCCGAAAGGATCCTCATTAAGGTGGGTGGAATAGTATAACAATGTGTCCAATGTTGTTATAGTATCCCACCTACCCTGATGTAGCTTTGCTTATGTGTCTCTGGTTTGTATTAGGAGATAAGGTAATGCCCTCCCCACCCTCCAATCCCATTGCAATTTATTGTAAGTCGATAAATTGCAAAAAAAATTTTATTATTACATGATGAGACATATTTTCTAAATTATTTGTCTACATTTTTGCTATTTTTATAGCATGAAACTGAATTTTTCCAGGGTGTATTTCACCTGGATTGTTGACACATATGTAAATTTACCAGAACATCAATTGGATCAACCAATTATTTGGCCTAGGGCTCGTCTGACTGTCTGCCAAAGCTTTTGTCCTTTTCCATGTTCCCTGACTTTTTATAATGTTCTGTTGCTCACCTGCTTAACTTCCAATGAATGCCTAGTTTAATCTGATGATGCTTAGCTATTGTAGCATTTAAAATGTCTGTTTACTTGCCTAAACCCTTGCAGTGCACTCCTTTTATTTAAACCTTTAATGCACATTTCCTTTGTGGAAACAATTGGACGTGACAAAAGGACCTTTTTTCCCCCAACATTGCGGCACTGCTGGGGTTTCCATGTGTATTTAATGATCTGATTTTGTCTGAAATGTTGTTTATAGCTGCTATTTAGATTAGCCTGCATACTTTTATTGCTCTCTGTGCCCCTCAAGTGGATCAGCAGCACAGACTGAGCACTAGGTTTTTACAAACAAGGGCTATGTGAGTGTTTCCATGGAGAAATGTTGCATGTTGTTTTTGCATTTTTGATAATGAGGTCTAACCATTCTCCCCATTACTGCTGTCTCTCTTTTAGTGGAGTCACTTTCCAGACACTGTTTAATGTATGTTATGGATGTGAGTACGTTGCAGTAGCCACTATATAGCCTTAACGCTCTGATGGCTCAGCTCTGCCACCTAATTACTGCTGCAATTTTGTCATTGACCTCCACAGGTGTACTGATATAGTCCTCTTTTTTTTTCCTACTACCGTATTTTCCGGACTATAAGTCACATCAGTCAAAAAATGCATAATGAAGAAGAAAAAAACATACACACGTCGCATTTACTGGTATTTATGATCGTGGAGTGTCAAGGCGCAGCTCCTAACGTCATTAAATTAACAAGAGAAGAAGACGAAGGAGACAAACTTAAGCCAAAGAAGCTGGAGTAGAAGATTAGAGCACACACACATAAGCTAAGAACACATTTTTTAAGTATATGGATACAATAAAAACACCTAAGGGGACCAAATCTGTACATTCTGCTTAATCGATTGTTTTAATTGTCAATTTATCGGTCAGTTTTAAGGCAAATTATATCAAATGTGGCCATGATTTTTTTTATTCTTATTATTTTGAAAATCCCATGATCCCCACTATTGCAAGGTGTATTGAATGGTAGGTATAAAAACACTCTTTAATGTCGGGCCGATTTAGTCCCATTTATAAGAGAGATGGCTAAGAAGTCTAACTTCATTTTCAGCGGCCTCATGGCGTAAAATGTCAGAATGTTCCAGAAGAAAGCACTTTTAATATGTGACATGACGCCTGGATGCACCCCGGTGTGCAGAAATGTATCAAACAGCCGTATCTTAAACCATTTTTGTGTTCAAGAATGAATTAAAATAGACTGAAAATCATATGTGTGTATTTAGTTAGTCAGTGGCTGACACAGCAGCTACAATCTCAAAGCTAGACATAATTAGTGTCCTAATTAAAAGACACTGCTGTATAAAATCCACACAGGTATCATATAATTATAGTTACACATTACTTACAGAAATGTAGTCCCCAAGGCAGGCACATACGAGAAAGTATTCCGTAACAAAAAAGGTCATCATTCGATTCTGTATCATTCAATTTGTGTGCCTAACTGCGTCACAAGCTCAACTCAATGAATTATTGTGGCCACTAGGTGTTGCCAGGCAGCACATGTTAAATTATATACTGTGTCTGTATAAACATATAGTTTGATATACAAGTCACAGGACCAGCCAAACTAAAAAAAAGTGTGACTTATAGTCCGGAAAATACGGTACCTCTTGCCGAGGGAGTGCTAGACAAAACAACTGCTAAGTGGCTCACTCTGTCTTACAAGTATGTTTTATCGTTTCAAGAAATGCGGTTAACCTTGCAGTACTAAAACTGAATGAGCAAGGCCTGTTGGACAAATTGAAAAACAAATGGTGGTACGACAAAGGAGAGTGCGGCAGCGGGGGAGGTGATTCCAAGGTCAGCCCCAGTGAGCAAAGTGATGGGTAACTCATTGCAACTCTCAAAAGTAAGCAGCAAGCCAGCGCGGGAGGGATCAACCCACCCCCCAAGAAAAGAACACAAGGTTAACCGCACCGCACACACACTTGCCCCCCGAAACCGCATCGGCACTGCTGCACATTGCCACGCAGCGCATCCGCCGCCCTTGCTGCTTACTTCGGGCGATACGTTAATGCACATTTGGCTCTGTAAAACTCGCTTTTGCTTAGGCCAAATGGCGCATCAACGTATATCGCCACAACAACAGAAAAAAGAGAAAGAAAGTGTAAGAGATTCAAAGACAGAGAAAAGAAAAAAAAAATCAGTGTAAATGTAATAATAACATAAAATAACATTGATAATGTTATTTATGTTATTTTCCACGTGAAGAACGCCAGTAAACCTTGCGGTATTGAAACTCAGTGAGCAAGGCGTCTTAGACAAGCTGAAAAACAAATGGTGGTACGATAAGGGTGAATGTGGAGCCAAGGACTCTGGAAGTAAGGTTAGTCGCTGCAGGTTTTATGTGATTCAAGCACACTCATGACTTTTTAGTGACCCCCCCCTCCCCTATCCCTTCCCCCCGCCCCTCCTCTCCCCACCCCACCCCACCCATTTGAAGTAATGATAGTTCTGTCTAAGCCAATGCACAAACAAAGCATGAGATGCCTTAGTAAGATGTAACTGACTAATGCCTGCAGACCTACTAATGATCCATAGCACTTTGATAGAATACCAGTAATGCATGCCAGTGTCATACCTGAAATGTGCACCTTTTCTTTATCAAAATTCTCCCTTTTTCAGCTCCCTATTTGAAAAAAAAACACACACAGGCAACAACAAAAACCAAAAAAGATCTGTTAATGAATAAATTGGGCGCACACAGTGATTGGCTAATCTCTGGACCATCTATCAAGGGTGTCCAATGGTGTCGTCTCTGTTGTATCGCTGTCCTTCACCGTGTAGCACTGTCTCCGTCTTGTGCTTGTGTTTATTTGTGCAACCTTGTGTCGTATGTCTGTGTGTTTTTGTAACTCAAGCAGAAATCCACCATCCGAAACAAATTTAGCATAAGCATTGTCCACAAATAACGCCAGTCCTGATTGTCCAGACGCACTAGAGGCGTAACCATGTTGTCCATGGCTGGCATGCTCGCCCCGTTTCCACACCACAGTACACTTTGGTCCACTTTGGTACGGTACATGCATTTGGTTATGTTTTCAGGGTAAAGAGTATATCAAGTACAGTGTTTCCCACAGGATATAATGGCGCGATCATCTAATTTGCATAATTGGCCATGTCACCTTTGCAAAAAGTGAGTAAAAACCATGAAAAGCAAAACAAATATGTTAACTTTTGAATGTCACAAACAGGATTGACAGAACACCTGTCATTGCTTTTTAGACAGGGGAGGGGCAACACGCGCTGGTCATTGAGAAGCGTGATACAGTCGTTCATCATTTATCGCGGTTAATTGGTTCCAGCTCCGACTGTCATAGTGAATTTCCGCGAAGTAGAATTGTTTATTTATACATTGAATATTTCTGTAGTTAGTGCATAGAAAACCTGTCTATGACCTTCTAAATACAATTTTTAACATTATTAGAGCCCTCTAGATGTGAAATAATACCCTTGTAGTCACTTTTACACTCCTATTGCCCAATAGAGTATACATATAATAAGACAAAACAAGACATATAAGACATAATTAATATTGATTCACTCACTTTTGCTGTCCCGTGGGAGCTTCCTGTGTGATGCCACTTCAAATACGTGATGAGGTTGGTTGTATTAAACTTCGACGGTTTTGTGCCACCACAGGAAAAGTGTGCATGACAGGTTTTGCACTCAGCTGCAACGTCTCTTTTTCGGACTTTAACGAAAAATATGAACATAACTCCTACTTCTTGCTAAACATGTTAGCACTCGCTGTTGTTGTGATTACGTGGGCTCTATACGGCCGCCGCTGGGTAGAAGTGCGGGGGCGGAGTCTGGAATAGACGAGATAGATTTGAGAGTTTAGATTCAGGTCTATATAACCTTTTTTTTGCTGATATCGGCCCAATATCAGATATCAATATCAGATTGGGACATTCTTTGTAATAATACTTACTTGTACATTACAATTACACAAATACACAAACACACACAAACACACACGCACTGTTGTAAAATACTTGCCACGTGTTCGATGATAATGATGTTGCTACGTTAGATACGCGTGCCCAGACCTTGGTCTTTCAATGCGTGAGCACAGGAGGTCTTCAGAATGCCTTATATTTATATTTACTGTATATATTTTAGTTCATTTAGCCCAGGGGTGTCCAAAGTGTGGCCCAAGTGACATTTGCACCCTGTGGCAGATTTTTTTATCGGCCCTGGGCACATTTTAAAAATACAATTAAACAAAAAACTAACAAAAACAACAGAAAAAATGTTAAAAGATCAGTAAATGTCTTAGAATGAAGTTGAAATATTAGAATAAAGTCATAATATTATTATAAAAAAATGTATAACATCACGTCAAAAAATGTTACAAGCATAACATTGTAATACGGACTTAAAAAACAGCAGTTGACGCTAGCTTAGGTAGAAGTTCTCTGGCGAGGCCGGGTTGCATGCATCCATCTGGACGTACGTCGTCCTCCCCGGATGAATACATGGACGTCTCCTTGATTTCTGACTATCTGTGTCAGACCCCGGTTGCTTTTGGACCAAATTGTCTCCCCCTTCTTTGTCTCTCTGTCTACAAGTTTGTAAAAGGCTTGGCCCGTTGTCGTGGGCAACCCATGTAAATGGTCCTTGCACAGAACCCACCCCCCCAAAAAAAAATATTTCAGCTAGGTAGATCCACGACACATAGAGTAGGGGCTCCACACACAGACTGCTGATGCATTCCATTTGGGCTACAGTACTAACCTCAACCCACGATACTACTACTACTACTACTACTACTACTACTACAGTGGAACCCGCTTATGTCGACAACCTGCTTTTCTTTTATTAATAAAATGTGCCCGCTTAAGTCGACTGATTCTTTCAACATCTATGAAAAATGGGTTTGTGCATGTCGACATGTGTTGTAGTATTGTTGACGTTAAACAGCTTGAAACCAGAACTTAACTACTCTCTAATTACCCAGCATTCAAACTTGCACATACTGACTTCCTGTTCAGTGCAAAATAAGTCAAATAAATGAATAATAATAAAAACATCTAAAAATATATTTTTTTAATTAGCAAAATAAGTCAGAAGTAACCTGGATTTGTTTTTGTTTTTTTTATTTAGAAACATTAGCGCATGTAAGAAAATGTTATTGTCATTGTAGGCAAGACAAACAAATATATTACTAGTAGTTCATATTGTAAGAGTATAAAATAGCATATGAAAACACAAGAATCTAAATAAAAATACACACAAACGGAGAAAAATGTTCGAAAAGTAAATGTGCAACATATGGCTCATTTCGGTCATGTCGACAACCGCTTATGTCGACGTCAGTCCGAGGGGTCGTCAACATAAACGGGTTCCACTGTACTGCTTTGAAGCTACCCCAAGTGCCCAATCACATTTCTGTCTAGTAATTCTTGTCTTTTTGTTAATATTATTATTGAATGTTTAAAAAAAACAGTAAATGATGAAAATGTAGTGTTGCGTTATTTTTGTGCATTTCTGTTGTGGATGTGTGTAGTTTTTTATGTTGTATTCATGTACTTTTTTTGGTGATTGTCGCCCGTGTCCCCCCTCCCCCCCTCCCCCCCTCTGACGGCTGTGTCGTGTGCGCCCCGCAGGAGAAGACGAGCGCCCTCAGCCTGAGCAACGTGGCTGGGGTCTTCTACATTCTGGTCGGAGGACTCGGCTTGGCCATGCTGGTGGCCTTGATCGAGTTCTGTTACAAGTCCCGAGCCGAGGCCAAACGAATGAAGGTGGCAAAGAATGCACAGAATATTAACCCAACTTCCTCGCAGAATTCACAGAATTTTGCAACTTATAAGGAAGGTTACAACGTATATGGGATCGAAAGTGTAAAAATTTAGGGGGTAGGGAACGAGGTTTTCATAAATTCCCCCAAACTGCACGCTTTTTTTGGCTCCATCCGTTCCATCCTTCAGTGTTAGTGAATGACGAGGTTGGCCAAAGGATCGTATGTACTGATGATTTATGATTTACTGAGAGAAAGACATACCAGCCACACCCCTTTTGTTCAAGCATAATGACCGTCTTTGGACCGAGGAGTGTTAGCGCCACAATCCACAGAAAAACTAAATAATACGGGAATAATGTTCCTTGTGTGAGACAAATTTTACTATTTTTACATGCAAAGGTCATCATTTTGTTGGAAAACGCTTCATAATCCAAGGTTAAAGTCAAAATGTATGGCAAAACATAAAGGTAACATTGTAATATTATAACAAGTAAGTTACGACAGACAGACAGAAAAAAACCCCTGAGATTTCAGGAATAAAGTCAAAAATTTCCGAGAAAAAAAATCTTAAATTTACAAGAATAAAGTCGTAAATTTACTAGAAAAAAATCTCAAATTTACAAGAATAAAGTCATAAGTTTAGGAGAAAAAAGTAAATTCCCAAGAAAAAAAAAATCGTACATTTACGAAAATAAAGTCGTAAATTTACGAGGAAAAAAGGAAATTCACAAGAAAAGCAATGGAAATTTACAAAAATAAAGTCGTAAATTTATGAGAAAACAATCAAAAATTTATGGGATTTAAGTCGTAAATTTACGAGAAAAAAAATTCAAGACAAAGAAAAGGACATTTTCAACAATAAAGTCATAAATTTATGAGAAAAAAGTCGTACATTTACGAGAACAAAGTCTGACATTTGCAAGAAAAAAGTAAATTCACAAGAAAAAAGTTGTAATATTATAAGAATAAAGTTGTAAAATTGTGAGAGTAAAGTAGTAAAAAAAGTTCTAAAGTCCTAATAAAAGAGAAAAAAGTAAATTTACAAGAATAAATTTGTAAAAGTTACGAGAAAAAAGTAAATTCACTAGAAAAAAATAAATAAATTCACAGGAGTAAAGTTGTAAATTTAGGAAAATAAAGTTGTACATTTATTACAAAAAAGCCGTAATATTATGAGAATAAAGTCGTAACATTATGACAAAAAGTCGTAACGTTATGACAAAAAGTCATACATTTATGAGAAAAAAGTACATTTATGAGAATAAAGTCGTACTTATACAAGAAAAAAGTAAACTCACAAGAAAAAAAAACGTAAATTTATGAGACGAAAGTCGTAAAATTGTGAGAATAAAGTCGTAAATTTACGGGAAAAAGTACATTTACAAGAATAAATTCGTAAAAGTTACGAGAAAAAAGTAAATTCACAGGAAAAAAATTCATATATTTTTGAGAGTAAAGTCGTAAATTTATGAGAGTAAAGTTGTACTTTTACGAGAAAAAAAAGTCGTACTATTATGAGAATAAAGTCGTACATTTATGAGAATAAAGTGGTAATATTACGTGTCAGAGGGAAAATAGAGCATAGCTCTTCAGGAAGGAAGGAAACTTTCCTCTTGCTTCAGGCAAGCTTTTATTTATAACGTGGCAGCAAAACAGAGCAGTTGAGCGCAAACAGATTAGCATGTCTATCCCTTCTCACTTCAGCCTTCCTCACCCCGCCCTCTCCACATCACATAAGTCCCCTCTTTTATAGCTAGTTATATAGCTTATAACATAAAGTTACGAGTTTTTTCTAGTAAATTTATGACTTTATTATCGCAATATTAACGTTTTTTTCTCGTAAATTTACGACTTTATTGTCTAAATCTCAAATTATTTTAATACTCTGTCGTAACAGGCATTGCCTGCGACAGCTATGAAAGGGCGGACTTATGCGACCTTTGGTAAAAGTAATATTACGACTTTTTTTTCCTCGACATCTCAGATTTTTTTGTTTCAGTGTGGTCCTCATACTCTGTCGTATTAAGTGAACTTTCTTATAGTATTCAATCGTAATTTTACAAGTACATATTTTAAAGTATTCCAGAAAGAATAATGTTATAATAATAAAATTGTTACAAGGGAGTATTCGGGCCACATTGAAACAAATAATAATCTGAGATGTCAAGAAGTTGCAAATTTACAAGAATAAAGTCGTAAATGTGCAAACTCGTAACTTTAAGTTACAGGCATTGCCTGAGACAGCTATAAAAGAGGGGACGTATGTGATGTGGAGAGGGCAGGGTGAGGAAGGCTGAAGTGAGAAGGGATAGACATGCTAATCTGTTTGCGCTCAACTGCTCTGTTTTGCTGCCACGTTATAAATAAACATGCCTGAAGCAAGAGGAAAGTTTCCTTCCTTCCTGAAGAGCTATGCTCTATTTTCCACGTATGATACGTAATATTACGACTTTTTTTCTCATAAATTACGACTTTATTTTTGTAATATTACAGCTTTTTTCTCTTAAATTTACGAGAATAAAGTTGTAACTTTTTTCTCGTAAATTTACAACTTCATTCTTGTAAATTTAGGACTTTCTTTCTTGTAAATTTATGAGTTTAACCTCATAAATTTACTACTTTATTCTCGTAAATTCAGGATTTTTTTCTTGTAAATTTACAACTTTATTCTCTTAATATTACGACATTTTTTTCTCTGAATTGTTCTACTTTCTTTCTCGTAAATTTACTACTTTTTTTCTTGTAATTTTACTACTTTATTCACGTAAATTTACGACTTTATTGTCTTAACTTTAGGACTTTTTTTCTCTCATAAATTTAGGACTTTTTTCTCGTAAATGTACGACTTTATTCTCATAAATTTATGACTTTATTCTTGTAAATGTACGATTTCATCCTCATCAATTTACTACTTTGTTCTCATAAATTTAGGACTTTTTTCTTGTAAATTTACAACTTTATTGTCGTAATATGACTACTTTTCTTCTTGTAATTTTACTACCTTTCTTCTCGTAATTTTACTACTTTATTCTTGTAATTTTATGGCCAAAAAAGCAGTCGTAAAGTTAGCAAGCAGCTCATGCGGTTAGCTAGTTTGGTAGCCATGACCACAACAAGAGACGGCACGAAGGAGACTGATTGACAATGGTCTACAGCCAATCAGGACGGAGAAGACAATGGGCGGTGCAGACAGAAGAGAGGGAACAGAAAGAGACACAGCTGCCTGTGCTGAAGCACAGAACTACAACACTCAACTTCCCACAATGCAATTCTTCTTAAAGGGCCAGGCTGTAACAGCATTCATACACTGTAAAAAAAAAAAAAAAGCACTGTTCAATCATTTAAAGAATAAAGTGACAATATTAGGAGAATTAAGTCAGAATTTTACAAGAAAAGAGTCGTAATTGTGAGAATAGGCATAGTTTCATGAGTAAAAAAATTTTTTTTGTAATTTTCAATTAGAATTTTGAAGCTGCAACCTTATAAGAGAGCAGTCGTAATTAAAGACAATTACAAGAGTAACATGGTAAGATTACAAGAGCAATAACGTTTTAACGTTACGGGAAAAATGCACAATGATACGCTGAGAATTGTAGAGACACGTTTCATGAGACTTGATTTATTTATTAGATGCAATAATCCCATAGAGGAATTTCTACTATGAATCAAATACAATCAAATTTTATCGGGGTATTTCAACATTTTTTGTGTAATATTAAGACGTTGCATTCTGTAAATTAGGATTTGATGCTCTCAACAGAACCACTCAAAGTATACACGCATTTATTTCTCGTAAAATGTTGACTTTATCCTGGTAACGTCCCACCTTGAAGTCAAGTTAGTGGATCTGGTAACATTTGTTAGGCTTACATTTTTCATGTTTGAGACACTTTGTTTGCGTAGTCAGTCGAGTGTGGGTTGTTTTCCAGAGTTCAAGTTTTTTCTTCCTGTTTGTCGATTCATTTGTAGCTTGTTTCGAGCTCCAAATGTCAAATGGTTTTTCTCGCCAGCGGTGGCCTTGACACTCCTCGGTATCTTGTGTGTCCATTTTAAGTTCCCGTGGCGTTTTTGGGCCCATGTCCATGTATGAATGTTGATGGCCATGCTTGTTGCTGCCTCCGTCCTAGTAACATACCGTACATCCCAGCGGTACTGCTTGCCCGCACGCCGCTTACATGACGTCACCATCAGACATGCCGTTACCCACCGACGTGTCACCTTTAGTTCCCATCCGATCATCGTCATCCATCTTTATCCATATATAAATATTATCTTTCACGCTTGCGGATGCGAGGAAAGACTGCCCTAACTTTGTCCGCCCCGTCCGTCCGCAGATGACCTTCGGGGACGCCATGAGGAACAAAGCGAGACTTTCGGTCACCGGGAGCACCGGGGAGAACGGTCGGGTGATGACGCCAGAGTTTCCTAAAGCTGTCCACGCCGTCCCTTACGTGAGACCCGACATGGGACTCAACGTCAGCCTGACAGATCTGTCCTGATCCGTGAGAAACTTCTGAGTGCCTTACAATGGTTTCAAACGAGCGCTTTTAGTCCGTCGCCTCCTTTTCTTTCTTGGCTTGCTCGTTCTTTCCTCCTTCGCTCGCTTTTGTTCTGCCACTTTTTCCCCAAAGGGAGTTGTCCATCACAGACTTTTATTCTCTACGTCATTCTTGCTATCCAGGAAGTTATCATGTTTCCTCTGTGTGTGTGTGTGTGTGTGTGTGTGTGTGTGTGTGTGTGTGTGTTTGCGGGGACTTGATTGACAGCTGCTTCGGAATTTGGCTCATCCAAACTGTGTGTGTGTGTGTGTGTGTGTGTGTGTGTTACCTCCCAAACAGGAAGCACATCCGCATTAAAATGTGAAGTAGTCTTTTTTTTTTAAGAAAACTGAAGAAAATGTTTATTTAATACAAAAAAAAATACTATTTTTATGTATTTTCACAAAATAGCTTTTAAAAGAACCTCGCTTACGTGCTGGTGGGTTAAAAGAAGAGAGGGGAAAAAAACACAAAACAGCTTCTATAGTGTCATATTTCCTGTATATTTTACTCTTGAAACATTCTGCTGTTGATATGAACACATTTGGAGTCGGTCCTTCGACGTTTTCTCGTTGACGGTCTTGCTTTGCTGATGTTTTTTGGCTCCCGTTGCCGTTTTCTGTATTTTTTTGTTTTTTGCCGAGGACCAGGGTTGTTTGTTCTGCTTTCAAGGAAGGGAAGTGAACCTGTTTACACGCCGTGAATGCAAAACAACAAAATCGTGGAGGGAAGGACGGCATCCACGCGGTCGCCGTGGTGACCAAACGCCAAATACGTGAAGGGTGCCAAACAAATTCTAGTGCCAGTGGAGTACGGAGTCTTAATAACGGAATCAATCACTGTCCTTTCAGTGAATGTAAATGACTTTTTGTAACTAGATGTACAGTTGCTGGCAATGACACACAGCCTTTTATTTCCCTCTTGTTTTAGTTGGGCTTTTCTTCCGTTTCCATGTACTTTTGCATCCACCTGACAATGAAGTAGCACCAGTTTGCATGTGACGACGTTTTCTTTCCATTACTGCCGAATCATCGCGTTTACATTTTAATGTACAAGTCGTGAGGTGTTTTGAATTTGGGAAAAAATAAATGAATAATAAAACATACAATAATGTTAGACATATATATATACGATATATACATATATACATATATTTTCTAGAAAAAGGTGAAATTAAAAACCAAAAAAAGTACAGCCCCTTCCCCTTTCCATGATAGTGTCAACGCTACTGAAATGTTTTTGGTTTCTTTGGAAGGCAGTAGAACCTTCATTGACACGACTACAGACAAGCACTTCTCATCATAGGACACTCTTTTATGCGCTGTAAAGAGCGCCCCCTGTATGACGGGACGGGGGGGAGGGGGGGTAAAAATCTGTATTATTACTCTGGCTGTTGTTCTTTTGTATTCTGACAATAGGTACATATACTGTAGTTGCTTCGAAGTTCCATGGCGTAATTCAGGCTATTCTCACTGACATTTTGTATATGGAATGTGTGCTAACTTGTTTATTTTTGGGACTCTTTCTAAATAAAAAGTGGCTGATCTCTTGTTAGCGCTCGGTGGCTCTCTCTCATTTGTGTCGGGTGGGGTGGGGGGGCGAATTTCACAAATGCCAAAGACCGGGGGTGGGGCACTTGTTAACACTAAAGATCCTATATATGTCAGGACCACTGCTGTTTTTTAAGGACCTACTGGAATAACGGTAGTCAAAGATCCTGTACATAACAGAAGCACTGCTGTTTTTGAGGATCTATTGTAAAAAACTCAAAGATTATACATATGACAGGAACGCTGTTGTTTTGAAGGACTTACTGTAAAAACGCGAGCCAAAGATACTCTAGATGACAAGAACCCATCTGATTTTGAGGAGCTAGTGTAAAAACAATACTCGAAAATCCTCTATATGACAAGAACGCTGCTGTTTTTAAGGACCTACTGTAAAAACGCGAGTCAAAGATCTTCTAGATGACAGGAGCAATGCTATTTTTAAGGACCGACTGTAAAAACGTGAGCCTAAGATCCTCTATATGACAGGAACGCTACTGTTTTTAAGGACCGACTGTAAAAACGTGAGCCTGAGATCGCCTATATGACAGGAGCACTGCTGTTTTTTGAGGATCTACTGTAAAAACGGTAGTCAAAGATCCTGTATATAACAGGGACACTTCTGTTTTTGAGGGCCTAATGAAAAAAACGCGGGCAAAGATTCTCTATGTGACAGGATCACAGCTGTTTTTAAGGACCTACTCTAAGTACGCTGGTGAAAGATCCTCTATATGACAGGAGCACTGCTGTTTTTTAAGGACCTACTGTAAAAACGCAAGCCAAAGATCCTCTATATGACAAGAACCCAACTGCTTTTGAGGAGCTATTGTAAAAACGCTAGCCAAAGATCCTCTATATGACCGGAACGCTGCTGTTTTGAAGGACCTACTGTAAAAACCCGAGTCAAAGATCCTCTATATGACAGGATCACAGCTGTTTTTAAGGGCCGACTGTAAGTACGCTAGCCAAAGATCCTCTCAATGACAGGAACACAGCTAACCGTTTTCAAGGACCAACTGTAAAAACGCCAATCAAAGATCCTCTATATGACAGGAACACCAGCGAGGCGGCGTGATGAAAGATTTAATCTGGCCACTCAAAGTCACAACCCTAACCCCCTGACCCCCCAGCACTCAACCTAACCCTTCACATGCAACTGCAAGTGAGAAATGCGGCACAATCTGCATAGTCGACATAAAGGAGGGGGCGAGGCGGCGTGATGAAAGATTTAATCTGGCCACTCATCAGCGGACATGGAAAATCCATCTTCTCCAGACGAGAGGTCCCCGTCCCTCCACCCCGCCAGCCTCCCTTGGCAGCGACACACGTGGAGGCAGATGGTGCCTCTTTCTCTTTTATTTCCTCCAGTTAACGCCTCACATGCTTCATTCCAGCTTCCATGTCACCCTTTTAGACCAAGAGAAATGACAGATGTATGTTTAAAATAGCAGGTCAAACTTTGCTTTCAGAAGCAACACAAATATCTGGAGAAACTGAAAGGCTTCTTGGGCTTTTTGCACAGATGGCATCTTGCTGGGGCACGCCCCAAACAGCTGTTGCAGTTTGTTTGACGCCAATGTTGTTTACCGACTTCCAATAACATCGTTAGCTAGCAGAACCGGAAACCTCCCTCAGGTTTCAACAAGATTCAAAATTACTATTTATCTGTAATTTGCAAGTTTTGTGAAAAATATCACACACAACAACGTAACATTAAGGACGTGAACTACAGTGCTAACATTGCGGTCACACTTTCGCAAAATGATCAGACTTACAGCTCCCACGTCTGTAGCTACTTGACGGGAAGGTGACAGAAGTCCAGGGGTCATTTTAAGATGTGTAGTGAAGCCTAATGTTTTACAAAACGGTCCTGTCAGGTGGTGGGTGTACTAGGCTGGGATTTATTATGCATTCATGCACTATAATATGTCAGGATTGCAGTATATTAAAAATGTGTGGTTCTTCTGGGAGGGAAGGGGACCAAATCAGTCCTGAGGGTAAAAAGTGAAAGTATCCATGCCAATCGCATATTCTATACACTTTGCAATAGAAGGGATCATTGAATTAAGCTAATAACAACTAAAAAACAAATCCTGGCCAAGTTTCATACAATTAACTTTTTTAAGGATATGTAGCGAAGCCTTTTTTTGCTTTTTAAATAGTGGTGGGCGAATACACGAGGCAAACCCACCAAGCTCGTGGTAGGTCAGAGGCGGTATCATATTCATGCGGGTGGAGGTTTTCATGGCGTCATGAAAAGCAACTGTTTCAGTACCCTGGCTCTCGAAAACAAAGCAAACAAGTGAGAGAGGTGACAGATTTTTCGATGGTTGGTGCTCCTAAACAGGCTCTACGGACACATTACTGTTTGAACAACATTAAAAAAGTGACTTTTGCGTACTAGGGCACCTTTAAGTAAAATAAGTTCACGATTAGCCAACACAAAGACACGTTTCAAGCATACTTAAGAATCGTACCATCACTCGAACAACTTCTACGTCAATCCACTAAAGAAAACGTCAGCATGAATTCCACGATAAAGAGATCCTTTTAGCTTGTTTGAGTCTGGGCTAAAAGCTTTTTTAGATCACAGTACTGTATATCAAAAATATGTGGTTCTCATGGAAGTCAAAGGGGACCAAATTGTTCCCTAGGGTAAAAAGTGAAGGCATGCTGCATGTGCAAAATAACCTACACACTTCTACACACTTGGCAATAGAGGGGATCCTTGAATGAATTCAAAAATAAAAAACAAATCCTGGCAAGTTTCATACAATGAATTTTTTAAAGATGTGTAGCAAAGCCTGATTTTTTTTAAATCAATTTTTTACAGAGGTGTCTTCGGTGGGCATATACGCAAGACGCAAGATCATATTATGTATCATCACTCAACAACTGCGTCAACGTCAATCCACAAAAGACAATGTGAGCGTCAGTTTGTAATTATGATCTACATTGTTCAATTTTTGGTCAATTTCAGCTAGCTCTCACAGTTCAGCCTCATTTCTGGTGATGACGCCATTGGGGTACAATGACTCAGGTAAACAAACATAACGGTGTACGAGACTGAGGATGTTTACAGTGATTATAGCGAGGATTTGAGCGATGTGTCAAAAGTTTTAGAGGAGGAAGAAAAATTTGGAGATCCTTAAGTCATGGAGATGAAGGTTGGTCGCCTCCAAAACACAGAATGGTAAGTGTAAATTACTCTGGAGTTGCTTATCCCATTATTGTTTGCTTCTTAATGAGTGTAAAGGGTTTTTATAGTCTGTTTAATTGTAGTGGATGTGGATAAATGTTTGCCGCTGACGTTGCGTCCACCGCCCCTGCTCCTCCGCAGTAAACAAATCGCTGTCAAAAGATGTTTATATAACATGAATGATGCTATCGTTATTGTGGAATAGTGTTTCGAAGACATTATGTAAACAAGACACGCCAGTGAAATGATCACTGCAAAGAACAGAACTTGAGGTTGGCGTCCATCTATCTCTCGTTCTCTGCACGTGCTTAGTCCATTCTTAAACCTTCCTCTTTTGGAAAAGAAAACAAACTTACAGTATCACTCGGATACTATGAACATCCAGCAGCATCACAACATTTTGGCAGGACTACTGTTTTGAGGAAAAACATACGGAACCAAGTCGACGATATACCTCCAGAAGCGTTTGTTTACTTGGCCGTGGCCACCCTTCGTCACTCTCTGGCCACCCCAGTGGCCACCCCCACGGCTGGGGGACAATTTTGACAAACGTGGCTCTGTGGTGCAGAACATTAGTTCAGCCGAGTTCAGCTTGGATGCATTTCACTGCAGCACACAACAGAAGAGAGCTGCCTATTTTGTGGAGGAGCAGCCAATAAAAGCACGTCTTGCATGAACTGCAAGTGGTAGGTACGTTTTCCATGATTACTACTCAAGTTTTCTCACTATGCTGACTTTGACTTAAATTCTGAAGCGTGATTCAGCACATAAATCTGTTAATATCGGATGGTGGTGGTGAGCAGAAGAATCCAGCAAACTATGCATTGAAGACATGTCCTCCGCACACAGCTCAGCCATTAATTGCTCGAATAGACGGTCCAAAAACAGTGGCGGAGTTACGAGGTGGCCACCCCGGTCACTCTGCGGCCTTCCCACTGGCCATCTAGAAAATGCAGGTATCAACTTATTGCCACCCTTATGTGAGTAATGATCTCCCCTTGGTCACCTCAATGAAAAATTTGTGGCTCCGCCTCTGACTCTGCTTTAGCTGAGAGGTGTCACCCCGATGAGGTCACTTCCGGAAATTAGACTGAACTGCGAGCAACTTTGTCATGGCTGACCTCCATGAACTATAAATAGACAATACATACAATACATATATATATAAATAACAATACACACCAAATCTGATGGATCAAGTCAGGGATCCTTTAAATCCCACTTCAAAATGTTACAACTGGCGCTCGGAGCAAAAGAAGAACGTTGTGGCTCAGAGGCAGCCTTCAGGTTGGCGGTGGTGTTGAAAGCTGTAAAACAGTTATCCCCTGTCTGTGTTGTCATGGCAACAGTGTCCAGCACAGCTCCCCATGTAGAGGAAGGAAGGATGGAGGGAAAAGAGGGGGAGGAAAAGGAAGGGGTGGGGGGGGGGGTGGGGGGGTGGGGGGGGGGGGGGTTCATTCTCATGCACACATTTGAAAGTGAGAAAAAAACATCATTGGCGGGCAGATTATGTAATATCCAGTGCGAGGCCGGAAGGAACGACAGCGAGAGAGGAAGCGAGGCTGCCTCTTGAAAAGCGGCTGAATAGATCGCCATGGCAACGGACCACGGCGCACTGTTGTCTTGTTTCTTGTTCCCTCCTGGCATTTCTTCCACAAATGTCACGGATGCAATTAATGAAAGCCCTGGAGATGACGCACGAGTGCTATGTTTGATCTTCTACTTCCAGTGGAGGTGTTCAGCGTTTACTGCGCTTGCAACCTCCCTCCGCTCTCATCACTCCCACTGACTCAAAATATACAATCACCGCTCGTCCACTCTCCTACCCTCACAACCCCCACTTGACTTTTTCCACATTATTCACGCTGACTTGCTGGCCAATGCTGGCTGAGCAATAAACGAATGGTGCGTCTCATTACGTTGGAGGACGGGCAAATGGATAACAAGCGTACCAAAAGATCGTGCAAATTAAGAGCGCTGTAATTCCATTAGCAAAGCCGTTTACCGACAATTCGTTTGGATTCGTTTTTGCAACCCTCCCATTTTGATGCGCTGGCAGCACTCGTGCAGCTGCAGACCCTGACTCTGCCACCATCAGCTTCACTGACAAAGATGCTGATCTACGACCTAGAACTGGTCCCCGGGGGCGCCTCCAATGGCTGCCCACTGCTCCTCAAGAGGATGGGTTAAATGTAGGGAGGCCATATTTTGATTAGCGAAAACCACGGCACTCAAAGCTTACTCAGAGATGCCTGATAGTTTTAATACATTTAAAGTATGCCTCCTCTGTGTGGATAGGAAATTGTTATATTACAACATACTATCTATAACCAAAGACACTATGGCCTAAAATAATACCTCTTTGAAGTGTTACTGGACAAATAAATAACCAAAAAAATGAAATAATATTGTCTATATTGTATGCTGTATTAGCAAATGAAAAACAATGAAAACAGAACATTTTCAGGACATTTTCATTAAAAAAAAATTGTTTTTCATTCTTATTTTTTATTCTTATTTTATTTTTTCATTTTCTAAAAAAAAAAAAAAAAAAACACGCTTGATTGAAGGCAAGACAAAAGAAAAAGTTTTGTCGTTATTGACAATTTCAGTTGCCAAAGTATGTTGGATGTCCCCATCAGGAAGACAGTGCATGGTATGCTGCATGCCAGACGTGCAATAATTAGGGTACGTACGGCCTGTCTTGCCCTGCGACTGATGTTGCGTATTTTCTCACGTGCCTCTTTACCGCCAGGTGGGGGTGCTGTTCATCCAGTGGCAGCTTTTTTCAAAAAGTGCTTTTAGTTTAAAGATAAAACTGATCATTTTTGACCATGGCAGATGGTTCCAAGCAACGTCAAATCAGGTTTGTAAGACAATTTTCCTCAAAAGCGTCTCGTACGATAATTTATCATTTCCCATCTGGAAACACTGATGCTGTAATTCATGTACCCAATGGAAGCAAGACACGACTGTCTTGCAACTCGTGTTGCCAGCTTTTGAGAGATACTTATTACGTAGTTGTCACAGATACACTCGAGTTCATAAATCTTGACAGCGTTACATTGTTCATTCTGTGCTGTTGATGTATCGTATTCGAGGTGGCACATCCAGGTCACTCCTTGTGTTACCTTCTGTCATCATTAGCTCAAGCACAAGGAGGATCTTATCACTGACTCTTCCAGCAAGGGGGAACGCCAGAGGGGAGGGCAGAGACACGATCGGACCGTGGTAGGATGATGGCTCACACGGGAGAAAAAGATTCATTTTGTTTAAACATCGCTGGCTGAGCTAATGGCCCATAAGGACTCTTGATTACAGGAAGGTGCTGAGGCTGATTGTTGGAATGATAGCATCTCTCCTGGGGTGTGTAACATCAATAAGTCATTTCCACAGTCAAGCGCACCGTTGAAGCCAGGCAGGCTGCTTTTTACCCATGCAGTTACTAGAATGCTGTCACCTAGTGGCGTTTAATAGGTAGTGTAATGTACAGTATAATGTCTAGTGAATTAACAGCTATTAAATGACACCTATGCAAAATTATGAAATTTACCACTCTCACTTACTGACATATTTTAAGATGTGTAGCGAAGCCTTTTATCCCCAAAGCTGTCCTCTTCTGAAGCGGTGGGCGAGGGGCGGGTCATCATGCCCATGTGGAAAATCAGTGAGTTAAACAAATAATAATATATGACAAATGCTTGCCAAGTTTAATGAAATTAACCTATTTTAAGATGTGTAGCGAAGCCTTTTTTCCCCCCAAAGCTGTCGCCTGTGAAGTGTTAGGTTAGGGTCGGATCACAGGCTGCATCATGCCCATGTGGACGACTGAATAATTGGATTAAACAAATAATAATAATTTAAAAAAAAACATCCAAGTTTTTTGCAATTAACTTTTTTTGAAAGATTTGTAGCTAAGCCTGCTTTAAAAAAAAGTACAAAGCTGTCCTCCATGAAGTGGTGGGTTAAGGGCAGTATCTTGCCCATGTGGACAACTGAGTCATTGAATTAAACAAATAATCCATCCATCCATTTTCTATACCGCTTCTTCCTCATTAGGGTCGCGGGGGCATGCTGGAGCCTATCCCAGCTGACTTCGGGCGACAGGCGGGGTACACCCTGGACTGGTCGCCAGCCAATCGCAGGGCACATATAGACAAACAACCATTCACACTCACATTCATACCTATGGACAATTTAGAGTCACCAATTAACCTCACCTGCATGTTTTTTGGAATGTGGGAGAAAACCCACGCACGCACGGGGAGAACATGCAAACTCCACACAGAAATGCCCAGGGGAGAATCAAACCCCAGTCTTCCCGATCTCCAAGCTGTTACTGTGTTGGCCAACGTGCTAACCACTAGACCACCGTGCGGCCCTAAACAAATAATAATAATTTAAAAAAAAACAACTAAAGTTTCATGCAGTTATCTTTTTTAAAGATGTGTAGCGATGTGTAGCGAAGATGTGTAGCGAAGCCTGGTTCAAAAAGGGGAAAAAAAATACAAATCTGTCTTCCTTGAAGTGGTGGGTCAGGGTTTGTATCATGCACATGTGGAAAATTGAATAATTAGTTAAACAATTAATATTAAAAAAAAATGCTGGCAAGGTTTGATGCAGTTAACTTATTTAAAGATGTGTAGCGAAGCCTGTTTTTTTTGTTGTTGTTTTTTTTACAAAGTTGTCTTTGGTGAAGTGGGGTGCTCGTGGCGGGTCATCATGCCCGTATGGAAAATTGATTCATTGAATTAAACAAATTAAAACCAAATCTTAGCCAAGTTTCATGCAATTAGCTTTTTTAAAGATGTGTAGCAAAGCCTGCTTTTTTTGTTTGTTTGTGACATAGTTGTGCTTCGCAAAGTTGTGTGCCCGGGGCAGGTCATCATCCCCATAAGTAATAATCCTCATAAATTGAATCATTGAATTAAATAAATAATAATAAATAAACAAATCCAGGCCAAGTTTCATGAAATTAACTTTTTTTAATGTGTAGCGAAGCCTGCTTTTTTTTTTGCATTTCTTTCTTACAAAGCTGTTTTCTGTAAAGTGGTGCGAGGGATGGGAAGAGCACTGCAAGTAAACGAAACAAAGTAAATACATCTTGTATTGATTTGTAATCATTGAATGAAATTGCGTCGTTATTAATATGCCGTGTTGAAAACATATTATGTATGTTTTCATCAGCAGGCGGCTTGTTCGCTAACACCAGTAGCAGGTGTGTCCCCGCATGCTCCACATCTCCACGCCGGCGCAGCCACAGCAGCTCACGGTGCTAAGCAGAGCGCTCATTATTTATTGATCGGGACATTATCATGCGGCATGTTGATGCCTTGATGTTGGACTGCGGCTCGCTGTGCAAGCACCGTGCCCGAGTTAAGCTGTTCCCTCCCGCAGATCGCGTTAAGATGTCACGGCTTTGTTTTGCGGCCTTGAGGACTCTTTTAGATGTTGAGTGGGTGTGTTTGCACACCAAAGCAGATACAAGCTACAGCGATATTCCAGCTTTATGTTTGCAACGCTTGCTTAGTTAAAGTTTGAGAGACCTTGGTCATCCACAATTTGCAAGGGTTCCTTTTCAGTCGTACAAAATATTGATATCATAATGTGTTGCATCATCGTTTTTTTTGGTACAGCATCAAATATTAACTGTCCGTATGGAAACAAGAACCATACTGATGTTGAATAGTAGCCAATCAAAGAGGCATAAAGTGGCTGTGGTACAAAGGATGGTATTACAAAATATCAATATCATAACATATAATTATCTCTTACGATACTGTACAGTATCATTATACCACTACTGCATGTATGGCATGGCAAGAACCATACTGATTTTGAACAGTATCCAATCAAAGAGGCTTAAAGCAGCTCGGGTGCAAATTGTGGTACAAAATATTGATATTGCAACGCATGATATCATTATTTGTTACGCTACAGTATCGATGTACCAGTATCAGATATATACTCTGTATGGCAGAGCAAGTACCATGCTGATGTTGGATGATATCCAAACAAAGACAAAATGTGGTGGTACAAAATATCGATATCGCAATGTATTGCATTATTATTTATTACAATACCGTATCAATATGTCTGTATCAAATATCTACTGTACAAAAGCAAGAGCCATACCGATGTTGAATGATATCCAATCAAAGACACTTAAAGCAGCTTGGGTGCAAAATGTGGTGGTACAAAATATCAATATTGCAATGCATCATATCATTATTTGTTACGATACGGTGTCGATATGCCAGCATCAAATACAGTATCTACTGAATGAATGAAAAAGCAAGAACCATACTGACGTTGAACAATATCCAATCAAAGATGCTTAAGGTATCTTGGGTGAAAAATGTGGTGGTACAAAATATTGATATTGCATCATTATTTCTTACATTACAGTATCAATATACCGGTATCAGATATCTACTGCATGCATGGCGAAAGCAAGAACCATAGTGATGTTGAACGATATCCAGTCAAAGACACTTAAATCAGCTGGGTTGCAAAATGTGGTGGTACAACATATTGATATTGCAATACATCATATCATTATTTGTTACGATACGGTATCGGTTTGCCGGCATCAAATATCTACTGCATGTATGGCAAAAGCAAGAACCATACTGATGTTGACCGATATCCAATCAAAGAGGCTTAAGGTATCTTGGGTGCAAAATGTGGCGGTATAAAATATTGATATCGCATCATTATTTCTTACACTGCAGTAATGATATACCAGTATCAGACATCTACTTTATGAGTGGCAGAGCAAGAACCATACTGATGTTGAATATCCATACAAAGAGGCTTAAAGCAGCTGGGGTGCAAAATGTGGTTGTACAAAATATCGATATTGCAATTTATCATATCATTATTTGTTACGATACGGTATCGATATGCCGGCATCAGGTATCTACTGCATGTATGGCACAGAAAGAACCATAACTAACATAAGATTTTGAACGGTATCCAGTCAAAGAGGCTTAAAGTAGCTGAGGTACAAAAAAATAATATCACTATGTATCATATCTCTAATTATAGTATCAGTACACTAGCATCTAGTACCTGGGGTACAAAATATTGTAATATATGGTATCGTTTGCTCTTAATATACAGTACAGTATGGATACACCAGAGTGAAACATTACAGGATACTACTGTCTGCTGTTAAAGCAACATTTTTGTTTACTCTGCGTTTCAGATCTATACATTTTCTGTCTTATGCTACACGCACTAGGTATCATAATTATCACACACTGGTGATATTATTGTTATGATTGGTAACATAATGTGATAATACTGTTTTATTATGGTTGGTTTTGTTATTGTTAATAGTCCCAATGATCCAACAACTATAATGTTTTGTTTAGTATATGCATTTTGTGTGGAAGGTCCTCCACAGCAAATGGTCCAGACACCAGGTTTCTATAGTTTTAGGCTGAGTTGTAATAAAGACGTACTGGATGTCGTAATTATCTCAGCTGGAGCACACGTTGGGAATCCATCTGTCGCGTATGCAGATACCGTGAACTAGCTTGGAGCGAAGTTCCCCGCAGGATGCAGGCGACATATGAACGTCCACAATGCATATGCATGCTTGTCAACCAGGCACAGCAGCCTCACCTTGTGGGAAGCATGGCACCCAGTAGATTTCCATTTCACACACACACACACACACACACACACACACACAGAGTCCCCCAGAGGGTGATAGATCTCCACAAGCGCTCTCCTCTGTCAGGCTGTAATAAGGCTTTCCATTGGTTCAGCCTTCGTCTATCTGCACCCTGATCTATCAAGGCGGTGGCCAAGGTGTCACAACCTATTAACCGGGCAACCCAGAGGCCGCTTCCATTGATATTAAAGCTGCACTCTTTGTTCCAGATAAACTTCATCTCGGAGACAATGCTGCTGAAGACACACACACACACCCCGCACAAGGAGAAACCCGGGTGGACAAATTGTACGGATGGGATGATGGATGACACGGTCCTTCAGTGTGACACAGCGGCGCGATGAAGAAAGACGAGAAAGAAAATAGAGCATGTATGTAAGAACACATGACAGAACCACAGATTTGATGCATCCTAAGAATCACAAAACTAGGCTTTTAAGACTTGTTTTTGTATTAACTTACTCATATTGCATCATGCATGTTTTTATTTTTATTACATTTTTTGCTTGGATTTATTTTGTTTATATGGTTTTTTTTACATTTTTAATTGATTTAATGTTGTATTTTATTTTATTTTTACTTGTATTTATTATTTTTTTAATTTTGTTTTTATTTTATTTTTACTTGTATTTATTTTATTTTTAGTGTTTATGATTTAAAAAAATGTTTAAATGTTTTTTTTAATTTAGTAATTAACTTCTATTTATTTCTTTTTTTTATTTTTTCATGAATTTTTATTTTTATTTTTTAGTTGTTTTTATTTTACTTAGTTTGTCTTGTATTTATTTAATTTTAATGGTTATTTATTTTAAATTTTTTTATGTTTTTGAATTCAATTTTTACTTGTATTTATTTCATGTTTATGTTTAAAAATTTGTTTTACTTATTTAATGTTTTGATTTTTGTTTTATTTTGACTACTATTTATTTATGCATTTTTAAATATTTTTTTATTTATTTAGTGTTTTGTGTATTTATTTTGGTTTTATCTCATCAAAATCAAATTTCTTGGTGAGTTTTTTGCGGGTTTGTATATTTTTTTTTAATAAAAAAATAATAATTACAATGATATTGATAAAAGTAACATGATACAATATTATATACGTTATGTCAATCATTTCCATAGGTTTTTGTCCAGTACCTATTCTTTGGTGCCAATGTCAGCGTTACAGATGCCATGCCTGCTGTGCACGGAGGCGTGTGTGGCGGTAAAGACGTCTGTGTATGTGACGGTATCAGTCAGAGTAAAGATCATTTTACAGGACACAGTGATTGCTATGTCAGTGGACAATACACTTGTTGATTAATTGGAGCACGGCGTCTATTTGTGTGGAGGCCCCTAAAGGGATGAATAAACAAGTTATTCTGCAAAGCTTTGTCCATTTACATAATAATACAATGAAGCATTGGTGATGATAACTTTGTAAATAGCGCTCATTTCTCATGCAAATATACGTCTACCTCTAACAACCGAATACGCGGCAAAGAAAAACGGGGCTGAGCAGCATCTCCCTGAAGCTACAACAAGCTTGCTGTCTAACATTCACCAGCAGCAATAACATTTCCTCTCCATATCCATATCCATAGGCATATCCACCAACAAGCGCCATCATTTTGGCTTGGAGAAAATGGCAGGAGAACCAGAAGCAGCAGGCCTTTGCACGAGTTGGAGGCATTAGCGTGCTCTCTATGATTACATGTTTGGGATATTCTTTCTCTTTACGGTGTCGACGCACGGCCGCGTGAACAAAGAAAGTCCCGTGGCGTTTAGGACAGGGCAAGGCCGTGAGTTCACAAGGCAAGATGTCCTCCTCGGGATTTGCTAATTAAATGAAAAGTCAATGAAAAAATACAGTGAATAAATGAATGAATGAAATAAAAATAATAAATCCAAACACATTACTGAATCAATAAATTGGTGGTGAAATGTGTTTATAAACAAATACAATTATTTTCGATAATATTTCTTATTTTAATTCAAACAATTTTAAAAAAATTATTTAAGCATTCATTGAAATAAATTAATAAACAGTGAAATAAATAAACTGCTCATGAACTATATTAATAAATAAATATTTCAAGTAATATTTCACACTTTAATTTTGGCACAATAAAAAAAAAACAATTCCCATTTTAATTATTTAAGCATTCATTGAAATAAATTAATAAATAGTGAAATAAATAAACTGCTCATGAACTATATTAATAAATAAATATTTCAAGTAATATTTCACACTTTGATTTTGCCACAATAAAAAAAAACACAATTCCCATTTTAATTATTTAAGCATTCATTGAAATACATCAATCCATCTATCAATTTTCTATGCCGCTTATCCTGACTAGGCACGCTGGTATGCGGGTATACCTTATCATTTTCCAATGTATTTTAAACTAGCAAAAAGTACATTTTGAATACAGGAAGTGAACAAATGTATTGCAATTGATGTGAAACGGATGTGGGGGGTAGGATTACTGTAAATAAGCTTTGCTTCTTCATACCCCTTTTTGTCATTTAAGTTAAAGTCACATGTTCTGAGTGAAATTTCTGGGATTTCCGAGCACACTTCAATGCAGCAAATTGTACTTCTGCATTAAGAGTTACAAAGTGAGTGATAAGAATATCCACTTATTGATTTTCATTGCATTTCTCTTTATTTAGACCTCCCGTACATGGATAATAAAGACTTTCTTGTGATGTTCGGTGTGTCCGCTTTCTGTCTCGTGACAACGAGGAAGTGCTGTTGCAAAGAATGGACTAGTGACGGGTTTGTTTGGAGTTGGAGATACATACACTCCTGATCAAAATCTTAAGACCAGTTGAAAAATTGCTAGAATGTGCATTTTGCACATTTGGATCTTAATGAGGTTTTAAGTAGAGCTACAATATGCAAAAACAAGAAGGGGGAGTGAGACAAAAAGCACTTTGAAAAAGTCATTTACTGAAAACAACAATCAAACTGAAATAGGCTTTTTATCAGCTGATCAAAAGTTTAAGACCACAGTCTATAAAAGACAAAATCTGCTCAAAAATGTCATTTTCTGTCAGGCATTCACACTGTCATGCCCTCCTGATGGCTAAAGCTAAGACCGTGGTCGGATTGTGGAGCTGCATAAGCAAGGCCTCTCGCAGCGTGCCGTTGCTGCTGAGGTTGGGTGCAGTAAATCAGTCATTCTAAATGTTTTGAAAGATCCTGAGCATTATGGAACAAAACAGTCAAGTGGTAGACCCAAAAAAATCACACCTGCGCTGAGCCGGAGGATCCGATTGGCTGCCCATCAAGACACAGGACGGTCTTCCCCCCACAATAAGGTCCTTACTGGTGCCGACTGCAGCGCAATAACAGGAAAAGGGTTTAAAAAACAAAAAAGGAATTCAAAGACCTCGTCTCCTTCAACGCCACAAAACTGCCCGTTTAGACTTTGCCAGGGAGCATCAAACATGGGACATTGAAAGGTGGAAAAAAGTTTTATTCTCTGATGAGAAAAATTGTAACTTTGATGGTCCAGATGGCTTCCAACGTTACTGGCATGACAAGGAGATCCCACCTGAGATGTTTTCTACCCGGCACAGTGGGGGGTCCATCATGATCTGGGTTGCTTTTTCATTCAGTGGAACACCAAAGCTTCAGGTGGTGCAGGGTCGTCAAACGGCGGGTGCTAATGTGCAGATGTTGCAGCAGGCATCCCTCATGACTGAGGGCCCTCGTCTGTGTGGTAACAGCTGGGTTCTTCAACAGGACAACGCTGCAGTTCACAATGCTCGCTTGGCCAAGGACTTCTTACTGAGAACATTTTTTGTTCTGGTTTGGAGAGTTTTTTGTTAGTTTTTGAGCGATGGTCTTAAACTTTTGATCAGCTGATAAACAGCCTATTTCAGTTTAATTGTTGTTTTCAATAAATGACTTTTTCAAAGTGCTTTTTGTCTCACTCCCCCTTCTTGCTTTTGCATATTGTAGCTCTACTTAAAACCTCATTAAGATCCAAATGTGCAAAATGCAAATTCTAGCAATTTTTCAACTGGTCTTAAGATTTTGATCAGGAGTGTACATGGTGTTGGATTACGTTGCTGTTGATGTGTTCAGGTAAGAATAAAGTTATAAAAGAGTGTCAGACACTGTGTGATTCTGTGGGGAGCGACACTGTGCCGCCGTCTGTCGCCATCATAGAGAGCCATGGCTCGCCACGATGCGTGTGCGTTAATTACGCTAAAAGATTTAAAGTAAGTAGTGAAATATATTAATTACCGCCATTAACACTCTATTTTTGACAGCCCTATTAATTATTTAAGCATTTGTTGAAAATAAATAGTGAAATAAATGTATGAAACATATAAATAAATAAATAAATAAACACATTTATTTCAAGTAATATTTCACATTTTAATTAGATTTGGCACAATGTAAAAAAAAAACTATGCAAATTTTAATGATTTATTTATTCATTATTATTATTTTACTTATTATTTGATTTTATTGTTATTATTATTTACTGTTATTTATTCACCACTTTAATTATTTAAGTCAGCAACTTTATATTAATAATAATTTTATTCAAAAAAACAACTTTTATTAAAGTCACAATGTTTGCCAGTGGCAATTTTGCTTTACATTTTGTAGTTTGTAGATGACGACAATGCATCCCACCCCGCATCCCACATTCCAATTCACATAAAAGTGTTTGACAGCCGACGTAAACGCGTGGTTGCTCTACCTAGTGGTGACGTAGGTGCATTACAGCTTCAAGTCGAAGCAGTGGAAAACAATGTTAAATTAAGACATTATTCATCTCCCCTGGACATAATAAAACAATGATGTTGTGTTACATACAGCGGAAGCATTACAACGCGACTTTTGCGGTCCTCCCTGTACGCTGCTAAGAGTTGCTATGTCAGCAAACCTCCTTAATGCTGCAATGCTTTTACATTCAATTAGAAAGCCTTTGTTTATTCAGTGACGGACAGCTTTGGAGAAGGGTATTAATATTGTAAACTTTAGGTGGCCCAGCTAAAAATATCCATTGTAGTTGCGTGTTAATAATTCAGCGCCGAGGCGAGAGAATGAGTTTGACGACTTCCCACAGCTTTGCCATTAAAATATTTACACAGTGAAAATAAAGTGACCGCACTTCCAGGGCTCCAAATTAAGAGGGGACATACTTTGTGCTGTCGGGAGCGCTCTTGTGTTGTCTACCAATTATCTACATTGTGCAGAGTGTGACATCAACGCAGACGAGATGTCCTCTCTCCCTCGCGCCGCAGGGTCAGTTGGAAGAACATCATGTGACGAGCATCATGTGACGCCAACAGTCCCGGAGGCCAACTGCACAATGGCGACCTTGACATGTCTGCTCGTGTATGAGCGCCTCACATTTAGAGAATATCATTTTTTACTGGTGCAATACACACCCTAGAGTGTGATGATAACCATAGAACACGGATAGGAACTTAATGCCGTAGAGGAAAGGGTCTGGCTGCTCAGTACAATGTTAGCGGTATAAAGAAATGTCTATTAACTCATTCAATACCAAAAACGTAGTTATTTTAAAAAAAACGCAACGCCCGATCCCAACAATGTATTTGAACGTATTTTATGTTCTTTTGCGCGAGAGGCAACAAGGTGGCAGAAGTGCATGCGATAAGAGCTCGGCAGGGATCACAGATGGAGAAATCACACATGGCAGGAAGGAGGAAGTGAGAGAGCATGGAGGAGTGTAGCCTGCAGAAGGTTACGCATTGTAGGGAAATGCACACACGTGCACACACATGCACACACATCGGTCAGTTCCAAATGTCCATCCATCCATCCATCTTGATTTTTTCAAATGCATGTATGTATTTTTTATATTAATTTAATACTTTTGTGCTCAATTAAAAAAAAAAGATTTTATTTATTTAATGATTTCCTGTTTCATTTTTAAAATGTATTTATTTATATTTTATTTATTTTTTTAATGATTTCCTGTTTCATTTTTAAAATGTATTTAGTTATATTTTAGTTATATTATATTTATTTCCTGTTTCATTAAAAAAATATTTATATTGATTTTTATTTATATATTTATTTAATGAGATCCTGTTATTTTTGTATTTATTTATTTCTTATTTAATTATTGATTTCCAGTTTCATTTATTTTGTATTTATTTATGTATTTATTCATTTCATGAGATCCTGTTTCACTTTTTTTTACATGATTTATTTAATCAATATTGAATAATTATTTAATAATTTCCTGTTTCATCTTCTGTGAACGGAGGGTCGGCCTGCGCTCGTTAGCGTTGTACATAAATCCATCCCGAGCTCGTCGTTCGCTCGTCTCTTTGCTCGAGGTCTTAATTTCCCCTGAGAAAACATCAGAGGTGTTTTGTTGTGAAAATCACCCTTTGATTTAGCCGATAACACGGTGCATATCATCAGATATTTCAGGAGACCCTGTGCGCCAGTCAAAATGAGGTAGCTGCTCCAACAAGTTCTGGAATTGACTCAGTTTGCTTTTAACCAACGTTATGACAGCAGTCAAGGTTTCTTTGTCCTGACGGTTTCCCATCTGAAGCTCTTCATTATAAAGCCAACATGTCCCCCAACTGAATATACAGTCGGTGACCGCAAGTGTGACTGATGAATCTAAACAAGCGCACTTCGGTTTTTTTCATTGTCTGGTCCTCAAACACGAGGCCCAGCACAGCCAATGTCTGCTCGCCAGTCTCACCACGGGCCATTAAAAACGCACGAGCGACAAAACACCCCCAGAGAGGCCACAATATGGAACTGAATCACTCTGATTTCCAGCCGGCGGATTAAAAATGAATTGCGCTTAAAATATTTAGAGGGAAGCTGAAGTATTGTTATTAGGGGAGCTGAGCGCCGCTTTATTCCCTGTTGCTGGTGTTAGCGCCACCCTGCTGATAAACAAAACAATAATAATACAGTAAAAATAGCAGCATTTATTATGCATTTATTTTACATTATTTAGTCACTGAATATTGGGTATTCATTTCAACACTTGCTAGCATACGAGCATTAGCATATTAGCAATTCTAACCATTTTCATAGTTACACACTTAGTGTTCTCGTGCTAGATGTTAGCATGCTAACAGTTAGTAGCATTTCTGCTATTTTCGAAGTGCAATCATACTAGGTGTAGCATGCTAACAGTTACCATTGCTGCCATGCTAATGCTATAATTTTTGTAGCTACAAACTAACATAAATACTAAGCTCTATCATGCTAACAGGTAGTATACAGTATTATCATTGTCAGAATTGTAATGTTAGAATGTTAGCATTTTTATAGGTGTAAATTTACATAGACACACAACACTATCATGCTAGGGGTTTGTATGCTTACAGTTAACATGTTATGATTTTTTTCCATTTTCACAGCCATAAATTAACAAATACTTATCGCTATCATGCTATGTGTTAACCTGCAAACAGTTACCATGATTGCCATTTTTGTAGCTATAAACCTACAAATATTAAGCGCTATTATGCAAGGTGTTAGCATGTTAGTGCTAGATGTTTGCATGCTAACTGGTAGCATAGCATTGCTTGCATGCTAGCATGTTAATGTTAGCATGGTAGCATTTGTAACCATTTTTTGTAGGTTTAAACTTGTATCTATACTTAGCACTATTTTGCAAGGTGTTAGTATGTTAACAGTAGGCATGTTAGCATTGATAGCATGTTAACATTAAAATGTTAGCATTTTTGCCATTTTCATAGGCATAAACTAACACATAGTGCTATCATGCTAGGTGCTACCATGCTAACAGTTAGCATGTTAGCATATCAGCCATTTTTTGTTGTTAAAATTCCCACATTGGTTGCTACTCCCACTTTGTTAGTCATTAAACCATTCATTGTACATTTCAGCACATTTTTGCAGCAATTGAAGTACCACTGCAGCAGCTCCGTTTTGAACCATTCCTACTCTATTATTACTATTTTACATATTTTATTTGGTGTCTTTGTGTTCCGAGAAAAGCACCATATAAATGTGATGTATTCTTTGTATTTCTATTGGTAATATCCTTCACCATTCTGTGCTGATTGGTCGGGGGAAATCGTGGCTTTGCTGCCTGAAAGTGGCCTCTTTTGTAACCAAATATGGTTCCTTGCCGTGAAACACTGAGCTACGCAAGTGCACAAACAGAGCCAGTCAATTGTGAAGTAAGTATTGAGCACTTTGCACACGGCAACTAATCAGGCATTCCAAATGGCCACCTACCACTCTGTTTGTCCTGTCCAATGACTGCTCACCTCCACACCTGGAACAGACATGGCAAACAAGAGTCTGTCTCAGGTATTTGCTTTTACTTGTGCGACTGTTTGCGGGTGCGCGAGGCCATCTGCCCTGGACATGCGCCTTTCTCGTTGGCGATCACGTGTGACACGACACAAAGCCGAGTGCATCTCGTCTTGAACACGGCAACCTGTTTTGTGCATTCAGCAGGCATGCAACATTTTCACAGGCAAGTATTAAAAAGATAATCCCATTTGTAGGAGCGTAACGGAGTTAAATATACGAGCAAGGTGCCCCATTTTGCTGGAAAACACGCCACAGCCACAACCAATAAAAGCATGTTTATTAAACACAGTGCGTGTCTGTTACAGCACGCCGTCGATGATGATGAGTCATCAGCTGACAGAAAGGCTGTTGGCCTCCTGCAAAAATGGTCCTGAACAGGATTTAAAACTGTTTTGCCTTGATTGAGACATGACGACTTCCTGTGTGCCTCCTCTTCATTTCTGGAGAAGAGACGTTTGGGCCTTGAACGCCGCACTTGCAGATTTACATACATTAATTGATACGTACAGCATCTCTAAGGATGCGTAAAGCCTCCCTGGTATCAGAATAAATAATGTAACTACTGCGGCTTTTCCCTGAATGTTGCACAGCCTGCTCAGAAATCTGCCTTCAGTGTAGGCCTGGGAATACTGAGACTGAGACAAGATGTTTTCATGCATAATTTCCCATGTTCATCTCGTCTTCAACTCCTGAGGAAAAATGGGTGACACCTACATCGGGATCTTACAAATTTTAGACAAATTCAAGTATGTCAGCGCAAACTCAACATCTTAACCAACTTGGCGGCGATTGGACTAGATTCCTTACTTCTCCCTTAGTTCTTCATCTTTTCAAGGCATTTTGGACAGCTGCATGCTTTGTGAGAACAGTCTAGCGTTGTGCAACCTGCCTGCTAACAATTAACGCCCCACCTTGTGCTTTAGGTAAAGATGCCCCGTCTGTCAGTACTGCATTTACATGAAACACCTTTGGGATGAACCAAAGTCAGCAGGCCACCTCTCAGGTCCAACATCAGGGTCCACACGAACAGCTGACAAACAGATTTCCTGACCGCTTTCATGGCGATGCTACTTGGTGACATCACATTCACATGACCTGCATGAATTTCTACATGTGCTTATGTGATTGTGATGCCATGCTGCATCATCACATTCTCAAAAGGTGTCAACGCTGCAGGTTTTCTTGATTCATCTCAAGTGTCATTCATTCATTGGCGAGGTCATCGATGTCCTTTAGTGCACGTATACAGGTAGACACAAAGATGGACTCTTACGGTGTATTCGGTGACCGTTTAGTCCCGGGAGCAAGGCTTTACTCGGCCTCCACCAGCTACAAGGTGCTGTCTTTGCTGAGCTGCGGTACTTTTGGCAAGGTTGCCAAATGCCGCAAGATGGATTGCAACAAAACAGTGGCGGTTAAAATGATCAGGAATCAAGGCAGCTTTGCAGAACAGGCTAAGGTTGAGGTAGGCCACGGGTGCTCACACTTTTTCAGCCTGCGAGCTACTTTAAAATGATCAAGTCCCAAAGATCTACCTCCTACTATAAACATGGAAAATCTATTTATAAATATGTATATGTGTAATACATGTACTATATTGTTAAATTTATATTTATTATATAGGTATTTATGTATGTTGTCCATGTATGTCAGGGGTGCACACGCTTTTTCAGCATGCAAGTTACAATATGACATGATCTATGTCTTACTATAAAACATATATAAAATCTAACCGGTGAACTTTGAAACTAAATGCTTGGGATTTCACATTCACAGTTTCAAAGTTTGCAAACTCAAGGAAGTTGATATCATTCAACAATTCACAATTCAGTCCAATATGGCAATAAAGATAATTAGACGTAATTGCTCAATATTTGTGTACATAACCTAAGTAGTACGTCAGTCAAAACCGCTACATAGTGTTCATTAGACGCACAGTTCATGTATTACGTCCAGTTAGCATTTGCTATCATCCATACATAGGTTTCTACAACCGGCACATTTTCCAATTAATCATGAAAAAAATAGTTTCAGAAACGGAATTCTAGAAAACGTGCATTTCTATAGTGGAGTTCAGGACTTTTTGTCTACATAACTAGCTGCTACAAATGAACGGAGAACTTTTGTTCAAGATATAGGCATCTTGCCGCCGGGTTATTTTATTCACAATCAGAATAATAAAGATGGAAGTTGCATCTCCGTGTGTAGCTTGAGACATCTGGTCACCACTCAATCTTTTTCGGATGAGGAGGGGAGCTTAATGTCAGCTGACTGATGTCATATGACATCTACAAAGTGATGTTTATGCGATGGACCCACACTACCTTTGCGATCGACCAGTAGCCCGCGATCGACGTAATGGGCACCGCTGAGATCGGCCTTTACACCAGTAACAACCAGTGCAACCACACCCCAAAAAATACCTGAGACAATATTTGATCATCCCGTATCTGCAGATCGACATACTACAGAAAATAAAAAAGCTTGAAAACTCAAAAAAACATCTAGTTCTGTGGAACCGTGTCTTCAGCGACATGGGGCATATTTGTCTTGAGTTTGAGTATCTGGACAAAAGCCTTTACGACTTCATGGAGGAGCGACAATTCAAACATCTCCAAGTGAAGGAGATTCGCCCCATCATCCAGCAGGTATGTTCACTGCTGTTAAAAATAAAAAAATAATTTGGAGAGATTTAATCATGTCTTGACCAACCTTCCAGCTGGTCAGCGCTCTTGACCACTTGAAGCGTGCTCAGATGATTCACGCTGATGTCAGGCTGGAAAACATCATGTTGATCAACCATCAGCAGCAACCGTACAGAGTCAAAGTGAGTGACTTCAGCTTGGCCCACGACGTCTCTGTCACTAAACAGAACTCGAACATACAGAACCACCCGTACCGGTAAGGCCTTCCCATAAGCCAAAGACAGTGGACTCTCTAACACGATCAGCTTCAGGAACCTGCCAAGACTTGAGTTATCCTCCTTTTGCAGGTCTCCAGAGATCTTATTGGGAGCTCCATACAACGAAGCAATAGACATGTGGTCAGTAGGCTGCGTGATGGCTTTTCTGTATATTGGCGCTCAACTTTACCCTGGCAGGAATGAATACGAAACGGTAAAAACCACATTGTTTCTAAAATTAACCCACTGACAGTTGTGCCAAAATCTCACTTGATGGTGTTGTCTTCTATCTTTAGATGAAGTACATTATGGAGACTCAGGGTCAGTTTCCAGAAGACCTCCTGGCCTCTGGAGAAAAGACGAGCAACTTTTTTCAAAGGGAGACCAAAACCAGTACGTGGAAACTGAAGGTAGGTTCGCTTTTCCCCTTCGGAGTTAGCATTAAACAAGTCAGGGCTAACAACAATTTCTCTTCAGACGGTGGAACTCTACCAACAAGAAACAGGATTTGTAGCACGGGATACCCGAAAAATCAAGTCAAGCTCTCTCAGCCACCTCCTGCAAGTAAGTGATCAGTGAAAAAATCCAAAAAGAACTGACTAAAAACCTAAAATCTCACTTTTATATGCTTGTTTGACTATTGTTTCGGTTTGGGTAGCTCCAGCCTTGGGTTTTTGATGCCAAGCACCCTGCTGACAAAGATGTCCATACAGATGATAAGCAGGTGTTTGTGGACATGCTTAAGGGAATGCTCCACCTTGAAGCGTACAAGCGGATGACACCATGTCAAGCACTGGCGCATCAGTTCATCAGCATGAGCCACTTAAAGCCTCATCGTGACACCAGCCCTTAGTACGTTGAATCCATCAGATGTCCAATCATCTGGTACAACATCTTCTAACGTTTTTATTTCCTTGTCTTGAAGCGCCAAGTCCTGCTATGAGATAATGACCCACTGCAAGAAGGAGACATCTCTCGTTAACAAAACACAGTCTGCAACCTTGCAGAGGACTTCTTCAAAAAGTACTCGCTCTGTCCAGCAGGATCACACCACAAGAAAAGTCCACCCAGCAAGGAACAGGAGGAAGTTTGATGATGGAGCCATGAAGCAACCACACGATCTCCCCAAAAGGCTTAAAATTGGAGGTGAAGACTATCAGCACAGGTACGCCGTCTTACACCAGTCACTGCCTTATTGGATTAGAACAGATCTGAATGTGCTTTAGATTGATCCATCTACCTCCACCTGAAGGCTCAAAGTGGACCAGCCAACTAACCAACCCATCCAAAAAGAAATAAGCCCAGCTCGGCCTCAACTCTCCTGGACCTCAAACTCCTCAAGACGGGTGAAGGATTGTAAGTACATGAAGCCCAAAACCAGATTTGCCGTGCGCTTCATGGAGGAGCAAAGTGGAAGGGATGAGGACCAGAGTCTGACTCTGACCCACCACCACCTCAGCCGAGTAACAAAAGCTACCGACGGTGGTGGTTCGTTAGTCTGGGCTCTGGGAAAGGATCTTCCAAAAAGCGTACTGACTTAACCGACTTAGGCGCTGTTGTGAGATTTGCCTTGTACGTCCGTCACGGGCCACCGTAGTTTACCTGACAGGGGTCACTGCTTACAAGGAAGTTCTATATTATGCTACTAGCGTCTGTGTATGAAAATGTGTGCACATGTGACTGCGACAACTGAATAAAAGAGTTGTGTGAAATAGAGCTCAGCGTCCTCCTCTCATGACATGGTGTCAGAACTAAGGACGACACGCCAACCGTGACGGAAAGATGGCAAAGTTTGGTCCCCTAGAGGCGTTTAATTGAGTGGCCGATATTAAGGCAGCGTTTCTGCCACTTCGGATAGCAACGAAACTAGACCGAAAGAGCGCCCAAGTACAAGTCAATTCACTTCTTTATTCTATTTGGAGAAATGCTGATCCCATATATTCCTCGTTTGTTTTCCCTGCTGCCACAATGGATATGCCGCACCCGGAGTTTGACTTCATGACCGTTGTGGAGAAGTTTGATGAACACTTTGTCCCCAAGCAGAATGTCATTCATGACCGCGCATGTTTTCATCAAAGAACACAGATGGCGGGAGAGTCCGTGGAGCCTGTATGAGCTTGCACAACACTGTGAGTTTGGCAACATGAAGGATGGGCAGATCTGGGACAGGATTGTCAACGGGATATTGGACAAAGAGGCGTCACAACAACTTCCACTTTAACCTGTAGGCGGAACAATGATGCACAATGAGCTACAACAAGCCACCGCAAGCACAGGAGCAGTCATAAGGACAGAGACATGGTGATGTCAAAAAGAATACGATAAGATATGCCTTTATTAGTCCCACAAGGGGAAATTCCAGAATTGCCCACGATGGAACAGAGAGCATACAAAGGTGAGCCCTGCACGGCCTATATTAAGAAATGTAGCAAACGTAACAAGATGGGACATTTTGCAGTAGTGTGCCATAGCATAATGCTAAAGGAGGTCAGGAGAACGTATAAGATTCAAATGAAGATCATTTTTCATTGGTGGACATTTCCTTGGGGGGGGACTGCGCCAAAGCCTACAGTCATAGAAGAGCCAGGCTTAAACACAGACTGGGATGTCAAAGAGAAAGTTAAGTGCATGGGAAAATTTGTTGCGACTACTACATACAAAAAGCAAAAATATCAGTACTGGATAACTATCATAAAGGGCCCGTTTGCAAGTAATTTGTTAGGCAAGACTGTGGGGAAGCCTATGGGGCGAGTTGCAAGAGTAAGCAAACAGCAACCTGGCAGGAGATGTGTTTGGAGAAATAGGTCTGCTGAACTGTGAGCTAGTAAAGATAGAACTGACGAGTGAAACAGTACCCTGCAGTGTTTGTATGCCATGCCAAGTCCCTTTTCCCCTCCTCTCGATGGTTGAAAAAGAGCTAAGGCGCATGCTCAACCTTGGCATTATCGCAGAACTCACAGACTGGTGTGCACCAATGGTGCCAGCCCCACAACGCAATAAAGATGGGGTTGACTTGAAACTTCTGAAAGAGGGTGTAAAGCGCTACATCCTAACCACACTAGTTGATATAACACCAAAACTGTCTGGCATCAAGGCTTTCTGTACCTTGGATGCCTTAAGCGGATTTTGGCAGCTAATGGCCTGGGCGCTACACTACTACAGGACCACGATGGGGAGCTGCAGCTGTTGCCTTCTGTTCCCGCACCCTCACCAATGCAGAAAAATGATATTCTCAGATAGAGAAAGAGTGTTCATCAGTGTTGGCCTGTGAGCGCTTTGCCCGCTATATACAGGGCACAGGTTGCATCAGGGTACAAACTCAGCATAAGCCTTTAGTGCCACTGATCAACACCTATGACCTTGACAAGGCCCCACTAAGGTGCCAAAGACTGCTAATGCGCATCATGCGGTGCAGTGTTGTTGTTGAACATGTTGCTGGTAAACAGCTGGCAGTGGTGGATGCGCTGTCGAGACGCCACAAGAGGGTAGAGAACATGGAGGGTTATGTTAAATCTTATGTTAAACTTGAAGTAATTTGCAAAGCTACTCCAAACAATCCTGGATTAGAAAAAGTGATCACACACATTTGAAAAGGATGGCCACAAAGAATAGCTGTGTTCTCATCCCTGCGAGGATTTCACATAGCTAGGGCCCACTTATGGGAACTGGATGGTCTGATGTTGTACCAAGGCTGTACTGTGATCCCCACAGCACTAAGATCTGATGTCTAGATCAGCTACACGGAGGACAGCAAGGTCTAACTAACTGGGAGCAAGCTAGAGAAATATTCTGGTGGCTCGGTATCACAAGCCAACTCCTTTTCCTGCACGTCCTTGGCAAAGGATCGCAGCAATCTTGTGTGAGCTGGAGTGGAGAGGTTTCCTCATTGTAGTGGATTACTATTCAAGAGACAGACAAATTGCTTTCCGTACTGCAATAACAAGCAGCCAGGTTAGTGGCAAGCTAAAAGAAATGTTTGTGAGGTGGGGTGTTCCCCTGGAACTGGTCAGTGACCATGCGACACAGTTTACATCGGTGGAGTTTCAGGACTTTAGACAGAAGTATGGATTCTCCCACATCACGTTGAGTCCCCATTGCCCACAGGCAAATGGTGCTGCAGACTGCCAAACATATTCTGAAACAGCCTGTTACCGCTCCACAACAAATTGCAACTCATGTGAGCCCAGCCCAGCTCATTACAGGACGACAAATGCACACCAAAGAGAAGTTAATGCCACGTCGAACTATCGTTCCTACAACTGCCGACATTCGGCTCACCCACTCCCTGAGCTGCTTCCAGGCCAAAATGTCAGGATTAAGCTTGATGGAGCGAAGGGTTGGAAAACACCCGCTGGAGTCATCGGCAAGTCAGGCGAGCCAAAATCCTACCTGGTCGAGACGGCTGACGGCCCAGTGTTGCACTGACGCAACAGGCGCCATCTCCAGGTAGTCCTGGCTACAGCTGACCCAGCAGATCAGCAGCCGGGAGCCGTTGCGGCTTCACCACGGCAGGTCTCCGGTACACCAAGGAGACATTGCCAAGCCAGCCATCTCCTGATCCTGCTCAAGGGTCTTGACCTCTGCCGGAAACTCCTCTTAGCCACGTGAGACAGACGGCAAGAGGTCGGGAGGTAAGGCTGCCTCTCAGGCATAGAGACTGAGGGACAGTGGCAGTGTGACTATGTTCATATGTTCAGGACATTTGCACATGTGTTATTATCCCTTTAAAAAAAATAGGTGAGAGAGAAAAATGGAAATAAATACAAGGAAAAGGGCAGAATAATCCCTTATTCGGATGGAGGGCAGTCTCCCCCGAGGATGTCCGATGTTCCTTGAGTGTGTATTGATGTTAAACTGTTGTAACGGGCTAGTTGGGAAACAACTACATTACAACATTACTACATTATTACATTAAGAGAAAATAGCAAAGTTAGATTGCTTGAAAATTGTCTTGAATTAAATGACAAAATGTATGTTGAAGTATTCTATGGAGATGATTATCTACGGGTGCGATTACAAATGCCTTGCAATGCTTCTTTGACTTTTGAAAAGGGGAGATGTTGTGAGATTTGTATGTCCTTGTATGTCCATCACAGGCCACCGTATGTCACCTGACGGGGGTCACTGTTTACAAGGAAGGTGTATATTATGCTACTAGTCTGTGTATGAACATGTGTGCACACGTGACTGCGACAACCGAATAAAAGAGTTGTGTGAAATAGAGCTCATCGTCCTCTTCTGACAGGCAGACTGCCTTTTGCCCTGCTTAGTCGTTTTTTCCTGCTCATGTCAGCAGAGGGCGCAGTGGGAAATATCAGAGGACGGCTCCAGCTAAGTAGAGGTCGTCAAGGGTTCTTGAGGGGTTCTTGGTAGGCCTGGATTCTACTGTTTCTTACTTGGGCATTCATTGGTGTCCTAGCTAAATTCACCTACCTCTTATTGTGACATCACTGCTATTGAGATGATTATCAATATACAAACATGCAGTAAAAAACGACAAACGCCTATAACTAAAAACAATGTAATACCTGCGCATCTTCAAAACAATTAAAGCTTTTTAATCTATCCGGCATTTTACATGCATTCTTGATTGTATTCATGGAGTTTTCCCTTGCCTCTGTCACCAAAGTGCTTGTTACCTTTGTACCCAACCCATATAAAAACATAGGAAACTTCACTGTAAAAGCACTCTCAACTAGAACAAACTTATTTTAAAAAATCTCACCTGAGTGTACCAAGTAAAACGTAAACATCTACTGTGGTCAACTATAACTTTTAAGTTCCATTTACTTGTTTTTTTTTTCAAGGCAATCGGTTTGCATGTAAGGTTAACTAATGGATTTTACAGTGTTCATACAATACTGCACTTTTTAGTGCAATTTTTTTTGTGTCTTTCTATCATGAAGACATTTCACTGCGGGAGGCTAATCTCACGATACGCTAGCTCCCATCGATACACACCTAAAAAAAAACATTGGCAGGTGCAGCTATTGCGGTTGAAAGTGCCACATAAGGGAAAGTAGCCTGATTATCCTCTAACCGATCGCGTGACGTGACAGCAGCATGTGCGCAGCCTTTATTGAGGACACACAAATGTCACGCTGGTGTCTTTTCACCCCGCAGATAGGCTTAGGTGGCGCGCGAAAAGGTGCTGATCCAAACTGACATTTGAAAAAAGTTGCGTGGGGCAGAATGTGCAGCCATGCGTCGGTTTTATTATGCTGCCGCCAACTGCCTCTGTTGCACTTTGGGTGAGTGAGGACTCCCCACAGTCCTCTTTGTCGACTTTGACTCCAGCTTAGCGGATCAAACATAACATTTGATTTTGTCTTCGGGGCCATTTGACACCACACAACTTTCAACTTTGGTGTCGTTTTTTTCCCCACACAAAATGGCAACAGGTCTCTAAAAACTTGGAAAACAAAACCATTATTGTTACCACGTAGATGTTGAACCACAGAAAATGAATGTTAAGTGTCCACATGGCCACATGAAAAAGTTAGATTGACGTTTCCTCATCTACCCGTGAACCGATGCAAACAAAAGGGTGGAAATTAGTCAAAACATGCACCTCTGCTCAGTTGCCTGTGTTATTATACTGTATTTCTGACAAATACACCACATGGTGGCACCCAAAGTTTGACTCCCATAAGTCTGATGGACATTTCTCACACAGCTCAATGCGCACTACCAAACACCCACTGTAACTTTAGGGTGTTTAGATGAATCATCACAAAATTTGGTGCACACTTTCAGGGGATGGACAAGCATGTGTGCATAAAATTTTAGCAAGATTAGTTGAAAATCACGGCTGCCATCAAGCAATATGTCTCTCTGGGGACTTAGCAACTAATTGTCCATAATTCATTGGCCATGTAAGCATATCTGTATTGTATGCATGTGAGCATGTTTTCCAAACAAGCCAAAAAGGTATTAAAACGTAAACATCAGCGGTCGTGTTATTTTTTCCTTGCAAAGTGACATTGCCAACATATGACTTTTTGCAGGACTGTGCCCTGGGATTCATTTTACAACATCTGGGCTAAATCTAGTTGATTATTGAATCTTATGTTCCCTTGGGGAAAACAAGCTGTCACTGAGCAGGCGCTTGTCACAACACAAACGGGGTAACTCTTCAGGTTAAGACTCTGCTGTCTACCTGCATCTCAAAGAGCGCTCTTTTGAGGACAAACATGTACACATTCCGGACAGAGAAGACAGATGAGGACAAAATGTACACAAGACAGATGGTCTGAAAGAGGAGTGAGGGAAGCCATCGCTGAACAAAGGGGGAGGTCGGCGACACCACCTTTCTCCCACATACAATGCTGTCCTTTCATCCTTTCCTAAAAGATTCAATCATGTAGCCTCGGTCAAATAAACCAATCACAGCCACCTTGGTTTCAGGTGGGTCCATGATCATCATCACATCTGAATGGAATGCTAACGAAGGTGATACCTCCCAAACGACCGTCATTGACGGGCAGAGGCCCCACTCCATTGTAGCCTAACGACCAACATTTGACACCATAAAAGCCAACCATTCCTGTCTGGACATGCCTCCTCCACTAGAGGATAAATACACTGGCTCTTGCACCAAGTTGACAGAGCTGTCATACAGTATACGTAGTTTGACTAGTGTTTGTCTCACCTAGTCTTTGAGCATGAACTGATGAAGCCTGCTCAGAGGAGAGGCGAAATGTCTTGTACGACAACCTGAACAGTCCAGTTGCGATTGATTCAATGCCCTGAGAACCCAAACCCTGGCCCTAACCCTAACCATAGCCCTAATCCTAACCCCAACCACTGACCCGCCACCTATTTGGACGTTCACACAAATGTGTCTCCAAGGCTGCAGGTACTTCAAGGACAGTTGAAGACAGAAAAGAAAGAAAGGAAGGGAGAGAATCTTACATTCGAAAAGCAAAAAAGAGCTGCTGCTTAACATTGGGCAATGGGACCCGAATGGCATCGTGTTGAAGGAGCCCTGTGGAAATGCAAACTTTCAATTCAGAGAGCATGCAGACTTGGCGAACAGTCATCAGCACCGTTGTCTCAAAGATAAAAGACACCTTCAAATTTAGTGTTTTGATATTACCCACATGGAGAAAGATAAATAACAAATGCAAAAACAACATGAGCACATCTGCAGAGAAAGCAGCTCCCATCTGAGCTGCATGGAGTGGGCTGCAAGACACTCATCCCGGCATGTAATCAGTCGACACCCACTCTGCGCCGCCGTATTTGAATAATGTTCTCAACAGAGCATGAATCATGTGTTTAGCCTTCTGAAAGCAACATGACACCACAAGGATGACAAACACACACACACACACTGGTTATAGTCCGAAAACCTTGACAAGATCAAATAGCTACTGATCCACAGCCATAGCAACAAAAAATCCACTCTACTCTTTTTTCGTTATTAATTCATTCCAAAAGGTCAAGACAAAAACTGAAACGTACAAAAACTAAGCAAACTACCAAAAGGAAATAATATAAATACAAATAATCCGTTCCAGACACCTAAAAAATATGAACACAAATAAATTTTATAGAGAATAATTATATTTTTATATGCAACAAACAATGTGAAATAATTATTGAATGGGAAGTTATTGTTGATACAGACATCCGTACATCCCGGCGAGATCAAATTCAATTCCGTGTCTCACCTTCTTTATTAAATTGCTGGCGCTCGCAACTTTATTTAGCAGTCACACTTAATAAAAAAATGCATGAGTCAGCATTCACTTAGGGTGCTTTGTTTGGGCCCTGGATTTCAGGGAACAATACACAACAGAGAAAACTGACTAGTTTGTTAGGCGCAATATTGTATTGTATAAACCGAGACAATGTGCGGAAACGCTGAAGATCACAGTTCGATGAGGCCATCAGGACCACATCGTCTGCAAATTGCAGAGACGATATCCTAAGGCCCCCGAACTGAACTCCCTCGACACCTTGGCTGCGCCTACAAATTCTGTCCATGAAAATTATGAACAGAATCAGTGACAAAGAGCAGCCTCGGCGGAGGCCAATGTTCACCAGAAACAGGCTGGACTTACTGCTGGCAATGCAAGCCAGGCTCCTGCTCCGGTCATACAAGGACCGAATGGCACGTAGTAGCGCGCCACCAATCCCATACTTCTGAAACACCCCCCACTGTGTCCCCCACAGGGACACAGTCGAATGCACATGTAGACTGGTTGGGCAAACTTCCCTCCAGTACCCTTGTAAGGGTGTCGACGAAAACCACATTGCATCTCCTGTAGTCGAGGTTCCACTAACGGTCGTACCCTTCTCTCCAGCACCCTGGAATAGACTTCCCAGGGAGGCTGAGGAGTGTGATCCCCCTATAGTTGGAACACACCCTCTGGTCACCCTACTTGAAAAGGGGGACCTCCACCCCAGTCTGCCAATCCAGAGGTACTGTTCCTGACTTCCACGCAATGTTGAAGAGACGTGTCAGCCAAGACAGTCCCTCAATATCCAGAGCCTTGAGGAATTCATAGCTAAACTCATCCACCACCGGAGCTTTGCCGCTGGGGAGCGTTTTGACTACCCCAGATACCTCAGCCACGGTGATGGAACTGTCCACGTTTGTGTCCTCGGACTCCGCTTCCTTTTTGGAAGGTATGTCAGTGGGGTTGAGAAGGACCTCAAAGTATTCCTTCCACCACTCGACTATATTGTCAGTCGAAGTCAGCAGGCTTCCCTCCCCACTGTAAACAGAGTGGACCGGGCACTGCCTCCCCTTTCTGAGGCGTCTGAAAAGTCCGGAACAAAGTCGTGCTTCATGGCCTCACCGAACTCCTCCCACGCACAAGTTTTTGTCTCAGCCACCGCTGAGGCCGCGTGCCTCTTGGACTACCGGTACCTGTCAGCTGCTTGAGGAGTCCCACAAGCGATTCGTGCTCGATAGGACTCCTTCTTCAGCTTGATGGCAGCCCCGACCTCTAGTGTCAACCTTCCGGTTCGGGGCTTGCGGCCACAACTGGGACCGACCACCTTGCGGCCGCAGCTCCGATCGGTTGCCCCAGCAATGGAGGCACAGAATACGGCCCATTCGGACTCAATATCCACATCCTCCGCCAGAATGCAGGCGAAATGCTGCCAGACGTTCCCAGCACACTCTCACTACACGTCTCCCAGGTCTGTCCTGCGTCCTCCCCCGCCATCTAATCCAAGGTAGTGATCAGCTGACAGCTCAGCCCCTCTCTTAACCCACGTTTCCAGAACATGCAGATGCAGGTCTGATGATACGACTTGTGGACATCCTTATGTTCAAACATGGTGTTTGTTATGGACAAACTGTGGTTTGCACAGAAGTCCAATAACATCACACCGCACGGGTTTAGATCGGGGAAGCCGTTCCTCCTCATCACGCCCCTACAGGTCACACTGTCATTGCCCACAATGAAGTCTCCCAGTAGAACCACATTGTCACCAGCTGGGGTGCTCTCCTGCACCCCTCTGATGGACTCCAAGAAGACTGGGTACTCTGAACTGCTGTTTGCTGCATACGCACAAACGAGAGTCAGGACCCTTTCCCCAACCCGAAAGCGTAGGGAAATTACCCTCTCATTCACCGGAGATGACTCCAATACAGAGGCACAAAGCCGGGGGGAACAAGATCCAGCCCCTCTCGAGGAGTTTGGTTCCAGAACCCAAACTGTAGGTCGAGGTGAGTCAGACCATATTTAGTCGAAATGTCTCAACCTGTCGCACAAGTTCGGGCTCCTTCCCCACCAGAGAAGTAACATTCCATGTCCAAAGAACCAGATTTGGCCGCCGAAGACCAGTTCGCCCTTGACCGCCACCCAAAACACATTTCATTGGACACGTATGTTTACCCTTACAGGTGGTGGGCCTACAGGAGGGAGATCCCGTGTGGCTTGTTCGGGCTGGATGAAGGCCCGACCACCAGGCGCTCACCTGCGAGCCCCTCCCCCGGGCCTGGCTCCAGGGTGAGACCCCGGTATCCCACGTCCAGGCGAGGTGCGGTCCCTCCTGTTGCTTTTTTCATAAGGTCTTCTGAATCACTCTTGGTCTGGCCCGTGACCTGGGACCTGTTTGCCTTGGGAGAACCTACCAGGGGCATATAGCCCCAGACAACATAGCCACTAAGTAATTTAGTAATTAATATGTTTTGAAAAAACATGACAGTGAAGCCATGAAATTGAAAGTGCGAAGTGGCGAGGGATTACTGTAACGCTTAAAAAGACAAAGAAAAGTGGTACGCTAGGTAGTTAGCTTCTGACTTCATGGGGATAGTTGTTTGGAAGGCCCTTTGAAAACAGTCACATAAACATGTCAAACTAATTACCTGAGGTGTCAACTTTATCATCAGATGGATACTTTATTGCTTTTTGCCAGTAGGGGGCCACATGTCTCATTATGTGAGGACTTAATTTAATTAGCATCATGCATGGCTGAGGCTGCCATCTTGCTCAGCCAATCCACTTACTGCTACTGCTGTTGTGTGTGTGTGCGTGCCAGGAGGCGGGGGATTGACAAGTGGAGTTGATTGTATCAGCGTTGAGTCTCTGGAGACCACCACTCTCTACTTGCCATGTACACTTTGATTCACCTCCCTGCAGTGAAGGGTCCTGGCGGGGGTCCGTGTTTCCAGCAGGGGTGATGTTATTATTATGGGATGGCAGCAATCGTAAGAAATGTTGCACATTACACACTCACCGCATTATTGGGTACACCTTAAACGCTGTAAGATCAGAAACAGCAAAGTTTTTATTAGATTGTACAGCTATACAGGTATGTAGCAATGCATGAGATATACTGTATATATTGATTTGCCACATCTCTCACAATGCTGCTGTCAGTTCATCAAATTCATGTGTGTGTGTCTGTGGGGGTGGTAACTGTAGCAGCCTTGGAGACCATTTAGAGCTAAACTGATGTGACTGATGCGAGAGAAATATCATTCGGTCCCACTATAATTCCTTTTATATGACGATGCATCCACATGAAAGCTGCTTTTCATATTAATATTTTTTTTATTAACGGGTGTGTAGGCAGTTAGGTAAGCTCATGCAGCATAAGATGGAAAAATTTATTTTACAAGTCTCCAAAACACTATTCTATTCCGTCTGTGTTGATTAAATTGTAAATAAGTTTGGGTTTTTTATGTTGCTACTAAAATGAATTGAATTGTGCCACCCTCAACTTTACCACTGACAAATGTGCACATATAAACGACTTTTAAATCAATAACTTTCTGCCTTTTTTTTGTCATAAATCTCTTCAGCAACTTCAGACTTGCTAAAAATGATCAAACAATAATTTTGTGTATTCTAACCCTTTAATTAGGCCCCATAAAATTAAGTCCGTCTTGTTTTTATGCCCGTTTTGTGATTAGAATCCCTGAATTTTTTCCAATACGAACAACACCAAATATGCAGTGTTTGCGAAACTTAATCTGCAAAGTGGGATATGTTTACGTTATTAGCCTTGAACTGATTTATGAGGGGTTTTTTATACTTTTTTTATACTTTATAAGCCCCCAAAAGGTCCCTCATATCAAATAAAAATGCAGGATTTGAAAATGTTTTCCCACTTTTGAATCAGTCAAATTATGTGATTATAATGGGAGTCCAAATCCAATGGGACCAAATCGGTCCCGAGAGTAAGGAGTGTAGGCATATATAAAAATTTCATTTTCTCTGCAAATAGAGGTGATCATTACATTTTAAAAATGCTTTAATTATTGATAATAATAAATAATAACCATTATTTATGACAAAAAACACAAAAACATTATTTTCAATATAATAAATACAGTAGTTGCTAGTAGCGGTGTCACAGGAGCTGATGTCACAAGGACTCGCAACGAAATTACAACATGACACGATTTCTCGATCAGTGGGCACTAGGACTGGGATGATAATAAATTAATCAATTAATCACACAATAAATGAAAATGAGCTAAAAAAATTTTGCCCGCCTCAATGTACTGCCATGTGCATGCGCGTCTGTTTTCCTCATCTCCCGCCTCCAAACAGGCAGGAAGAGAGTTGACTGTGCATTGGTTTCAGGACCTTGGCACGTTTGTTCCATAGTCTCTTTGTCTCTGTGGGTGGAGGCGGGGGCCGCTAGCATACACACAGAGTGCAGTAGACTGTAGCCTCATGAGGAGCAATGCAAGGTAACGTAGTAGAAATTAAATTCGTAGATTGCAATATATTGTATTGTTATTTTTAATGTAGTGTCAGATTTAAAAATCAGACACCCTCTCAGTGCCTTCGTGGCAACAAATGTACACGTCGAAAAAAGAGGTTACTAGCTGAAGCCTGACAGCGAATGCATGGTTCCTGATGTATTGATTGGAGTGTGACAGCCTGGTAATCATAGGACAAGATGAGCCTTTTCAATACGTTTCCATGCTGAGTCACACACTTCTAGCAGAGCCTTTTGCATGAAAATAACGCTGAGTCGTATCACACGCTCACTCATTCATGCTTCATGTAATCTGTGTTTTCTTCATGCAGCCACTGCTTTGTCAGCTATAGTCCACCTCCTGCCGCCCCAATACCCCCTCCTCATCAATTAAGGGTGTTAGTTTTTCCTCAAGAGCAACAGTGCAACCTAGTGGTCTGTAGGGTATTATTATTTCTAGAGGTTATTAATTGATTGAATTGCCAAGAGGCTGCACCAATAATAACTCGTAGGTGTTTTCGTGTCCAATTACATCATCTCCAATCCCAAATTTTGTACATTTTAAGTTGGTTTATGACGTTTTGGTAGAAATGTGAAGTTCTCCCAGCTCAGTCTTATTCCGGCGTGGGTGATATTTCATGCATTAACAGCTGCTGCAGCTTTGACACTGCACACACTGTTCCTCTGCGCCGATGACTCATTTTATCTGGATTATTTGGTTGGGTTTTTTCTTTCTTCCGCGACGGCCTGCGAAGAGTGAGACGCGTTGGAGTGCCTGTCTACCATTAGCTACAGTTTCTTCCCTGATATCGCTGTCTTCCTTGCGACTGTTGTGCTGATTACTGCCCGTTTTTAAATTTGTAATTGCTGTCCATTTGTCCCCTCTTAAACCAAGATAAACCAAACAATCTACTTATTGTTGTTGTCTTCTGTTTTGCATTTGAAAATAAAACTTTTAGGGAAAATAGGCAAAATAAATACGGGAAATTTACGGGAAACTATTTAAACGAGAAGATGACGCAAAAGAAAGGCAAAAGATGGTTTCCCAGAGAAATTGGGAGGGTTGACAGCTTTCCAGTCATTATTTTTCATCAGTCTGTCCCCTCTTAAAATAAGCTACAGCTGGGAGATCAATAAAGTGGTATTTATCAAGAAATTCTCACAAAGTATATACAGTAGTCCTTAAGTTAAATTTAATAGTTTTTAATACACTCCTGATCAAAATTTCCTGTCAGGTATTCACACTGTCATGATCTCTTGATGGCAAAGGCAAAACAGCTTTCTCTCTTTGAATGCGGTGGGATTGTTGAGCTGCATAAGCAAGGCCTCTTGCAGTGCACCATTGCTGCTGAGGTTGGGCGTCATTTGAAACTTCTTCAAAGATCCTAAAAGTTATGGAACAAAAAAGTCAAAGAAAGGTGGAAGAAAGGTTTATTATCTGATGAGAAAAAAATGGAACATTGACGGTCCTGATGGCTTCCAACATTACTGGCATGACAAGGAGATCAACCTGAGATGTTTTCCGCACGGCACCGTGGAGGGGGCGCCATCATGATCTGGGGTGCTTTTTTTCTTCAATGGAACAATGGCGCTTCAGGTTGTGCAGGGGCGTCAAACAGCATATGGCTGTGTGAAGATGTTGGAAGGAGCATCCCTCATGACTGAAGGCCGTCGTCTGTGTGGTAATGATTGGCTTTTTCAACAGGACAACAATGCGGTTCACAATGCCCGCCTGACAAAGGACTTCTTCCAAAGGAATAACATCACTCTTTTGGACCATCCTGCGTGTTCTCTGGATCTAAATCCAATGGAGAACATTTAGAGATGGATGGCAAGGGAAGTTTACAAAAATGGACATCAGTTCCAGACAATGGATGCCCTCCATGAAGCCATCTTCCCCACCTGGAGCAACATTCCCACTAGCCTCCTGGAAACACCGGCATCAAGCATGCCCAAACCCATTTTTGAGGTGATTAACAAGAATGGCGCAGCTACGCATTATCGTCTCCTTTTTTGAACATTTTATTTCTCTTTTAGGGGGGTTTCCGGGTTTTTTTAAGCTATGGTCTTACAGTAAACTTTGAATCAGCTGATGATCAGCCAATGTCACTTACAGTAAGTGCTTGTTTGCAATAAATTGCTTGTTTGCAATAAATTGCTTACTCAGAATTTGTTTTGCCTCACTCCAGTTCTCCGTTTTGCATTTTGAAGCTCTACCTATGACCTCCTTAAGATACAACAATGCAAAATGTAAATTCTTGCTATTTTTCAAGCGCTCTTAACATTGTGACCAGGAGTGTACCTTGGAATTCTTTTAATTGGCAAACTTTTGGACAAAACATTGTTTGTCTAAATTTCATACCTCATAAAATTCAATTTAATACCTTGCAGTAACTTTTAATGGCCTTCACAATTTTCCATTCCTACCTTTCAGTACTTTTCAAATTGCCGCAGAGCTTCTTTTCTACTTTCTCTCCAACCACAGACACTTTTTCTAGGCATAAAACAAAGAGTTGAAGTGGAGCGTTTCAGTGCTGACACTTTGTCAAAGACCCACCAACACACACTCACACAAGCAGGAAGTGAGTGTGAGGGGAGGTTCGACACAAAGAGGTCAAGATATTTTGGCTGTCTCGACTCCCTGAGTGGGAGGTGTCATGTCAGGATCACACGGGGGACGCCGCTGTGGGGTGTCGACGATGCATTTTTCATCACGCATTGCTCTCAGTGGCACTGAGGAAGACTTTAGAAGACAACCACGCAGAATTCTGAGTCACGACTCAGGAACTAAAGCATCATTGTTCATTTATGAATTTGCTTTGATACGAAATGATCATTCTTGCAGAAATTGCGAATATGTGTCAATCCATTATTGTGTTTTGTTTGGTACCAGTCATGTATTGAAGGCAGAGCAGCATACCATGCACAGTCATGGCTATTCTAATTAGCAAACTGTTGAGAAGAAGGTTTTGCCAGCTTAGCATCTCTATTTGTACTGAAAATAATCACACATTTTAAGTAAAAATCACCTAAATCAATCCTGACTTTTATAATAAATACGGAGTCTCTCCAAAGGTGTGGTGACACCACAGCATATGATGGCAATCCACATATGGTGGAATGCAAAAATAACCACTCGTGAGATAAAACGTAGAAGTTTAAATGCTTTGAGGCCTTCACATCTTTCTTTATATTGGGTGGAAACAATCACAATTTACATCACGTAGTACAATTTGTTCATATGGGGCTCCTTGTGCAACCTCATCTTACCACTAGAGGTCAGCAGAGCACCGCTTTCAAAAATTGTTCCAACACAAGCGAGGAAAGACGTAGTACGTGACGTCACCATACTGGCTGTAATTGTGTTGGTCGACGGTAGATGACGTTGTTTCCTTGTCTTTAATATATTGAGCTAAAAAAAAAACATACACAGTATACAGTATATATGTATATATATACATACAATGTACTGTATTTTAATATTATTTAAATATCTTTATATTTTTTATGTGAATCTACAGTAGTCTTTCAATCCACCTTATTTAGCTACATGTCAAAATAGTTGGAACAATGCTCAGTATAATGCAGTGGAAACTGCATACACGATCATATCAAACATGTTAAATGAAGACCTCTCTGACGCTGTCAATGAAAAGTGAGCTTTATTTGTAAAGGGAGATTTTTTGTATATATGACGTTATGTTAGATTGTGCCTTGTGTACCTAATGAAGTAAATTAAATCAGATGTGTAACTAGTTGCTTTGCTTCATTACGCTACAACGTGCACCTCCGAAAAAGGGGGGACACAGACCGCAGAGTTGTGATTGGTCGGCTTTTTTTTTTAGCACATCATTTCCGCTATTGAGCTTTTCCTGTTTTCCCAAAAGCTCCGTTTTAAATCCAGCTCAAATGGTCATCATTGTTCACGACTGCTGCTACACAGTAAACTAACAAGCTATTTGACAGTTGTGGTTGCTCACTCTCAGGAAAACACTGCCCCTAGCGTTTTGGCGGAGAATTGCGAGTCATGCGAAGGGCTACGACAGGATTAAATAGTGACTATGCTGTATGATAATGAAAATAAACCTCTAGAATATAAAATATGTTGAATATGTTGATGATGTTTCTACCTCGCAATGCCAGAGAGGAAAAATGAGCTGGACGGTTGAGATGAAACCACCACACCCTAAAGGCTGGCCCATATTCGCTCATTTCCTGCTCATCCCCAGGCCCGCCTGCGCCCCTGTGCAGATTCCGGCAGCAATGGGTCACATTGACTGCGGATTATTTAGTTTGGAGCAATGCCTCGCCACAGTGGTGCCACCGCATTCCTCCCTCGCCAAGCTTTAAGGCATTTGCAGACTTTTTATTTAGGGAGCGGAGTGGAGATACGCAGCCAAGCGTCCTGGTGGAAATATATTTCATCACAGTTCAAAAAGCAGAGCACTGTCGTCCATACGGGTACCCTTTTTGGGGAAAAGTCCAAATATGTTTTCAAACAACCTTGTGGAGCTCTTTTAAATCTTTCTGACAGCTCTTGGTTTCCGATGACAAATGTGTTCTGGTTGCTGTAAAATCACAGAAACTACCGGTTTTCGGAGTAATTTTATGATGTGATTTGCTGCCATCGGGCGCAGTTTGACTCTCAAGATTCAGGGAACCGGCAGGGTACAAACTGTAGCTGCAAACATGTCATGAAACGGAAAGATGTCACTAAATAAGTTAGTACTTTTCATAGGATTTGGACGTCGTAAGGGCAGTTCAATCTAAAGCCTGCTTCGGCTTCACTTTTAGATCAACATTTGCAATAATAGTGATTACTTCCAGCTACTATAACACTCTTTAAGCTAACAAGCTAGAGTAACAGTCATTGAGTGTCGTGGTCAGTGTCGGCACTTTCAAAGTAAGAACGGAATTACTCCTTCATAAATGTAATTAGTTACCCTGGAATGTAATTACTGCGGTACCTTTTTGAAAACCCTTCAAATATGTCAAGGAATTGGGATTTAGCTTTGAGAGATGTTTCATGAGATTAGATTAAAGGATTTGCATGAATTTGCATGAATGTTCTTGGCTTTTGCAAGTAGTGCCTCTACTTCCATCCTGAAAATGGCAGTTTTAACTCCACAGACCGCTCCAGGGCGCTGTTGTTGCATCGAGTTCTCCTGTGACATTTGCAAACGAGTCGGGTCCTTTGAATGACTCTTTTTAAGTGAATGAAGAGAACGGATTTGCAGATATGAATCAACTGTATCGTATATTCGTATATCTGCAAATCGGTTCTCGTCGTTCACTCAACTGAACCAATAGACTTCACTCGTCACATGTCACATCTCGATGAGCGAGTCATGGCGTTTTACGGTTTGAAAAAGTGATTCGTTGGTTTGCCTGTTGCAGTTTTTTTTATGTTACTCCCAACACTGGTCATGGTTCCTCATTGAGTTGACTGACCTGGAAAATACGGCACCTGGAGTTTTGACACAGATTTGCATGGCACGTGCTCAACCGCGTTGCCGAACTTGGAAAGGTTCACAACGGTGTCTGAAGGGGCCAGGTAGTGACTATGCAGATAGATACTACGCATACATGATAAAGGTTTAATCGCCTGCAACAGAAAGAGCTATGATGTGACTGTTCACGCCGACCATTCTGGTTGATGCTGTTCTATTCAAGTGCTGTTTGCATCAATAGCACGCGTTTAGCACAGTTGCTGACTCTCAAACATATTTTTAACGGACTTGCAAACACCCGCTTCAAAGTGCTGCCCTTGACATACGTGCTTTGATAAGTACATTATTTGTGTCTACTGCTCGTCCATTGTGACGTAGAGTTTGGGAAGTTCGTTGTGTAATGCAGTTTCAACCGTGCGACCAAATGTCACGGAAAATTCCTCCCGTAAACTGCACAACATCGGCCGACAAGACTTAAAGTCCGTGAAGCAGGCTAGAAGCTGGTTTGATTTACACAATATATGAAAACCTTTCACGAGGCAAGATACATGTAGATCCGCTAATGTTGATTATTGAAGTAACTGTCGCACACCGTGACTATTCTAAGGAGCTAAGAATATGCTGAGAATATTGGTCAATATGTTTTTCCACCCATTTTGAGCGTGAATCAACAGAATAAATCCAGTAGCACACGTCATGAAGAAACGTTATGCTTGGTGGCATGTACATGTAGTAGAAAACCAGCCAGATTGATCACAGGACTCCCTATTTGTTGACATTTTGGAACAAACATATATAAACAAGCAGCCTCAAGGTGCACACGACCTTTTTAGCATGCGTCTCGCAAAGGAATAAAGTCAACAGAGAAGAAAAAAAAAAAGAAAACAGTGTAAGGAACCTTTTTGGACTGGTATGTCAGATACACACCACCCCTGAGGGACATGGAGCAATCACACAGTCACATTCTATACTTAGAGGTCAAGTGCGGCATGAGGTCACGTCTGAATACAACCACTAAGGAAATGCGGTCATGTGACTTTGGCTCGTTTACTCTCAACACATCACATGACTGACGGGGGTGGCTCCAAAGATTATCTTTAGCAAGAAGAAATAGATTTGAAGCCTGCAAGCTCAGCAGGCTAAAAGCGCCCACCAGACATTCCACACCTGCCGCGCCCCTGTCTCGTCTCGTCTCGTCACCACCCATCCAGGGTCCAAACTGTTCCGGCAGCCACTTTGACCTTGGCCTCCTTGACGAGTTGTGTTACCGGGTGATGTCAGAGAGAAAACATTGACTGCATATTCTCGTACTATGAAGGGGGGGTTGGGGTTGCTTTTTGCAAAACGTGCCCTACAGTCGTGTGGGCGAACTTGAGTCCCACAAGAGATGGTCTCAGGCACTCAGCTTGCTTAAAGGAAGAGGCTCTTTAATTGGGCAAGCAAATGCACAAGTTGGCCACTCGACAGAAGACTTACTACAATCACAGTGCAAACACAAACATGACAGCACAACATGTAACAGGTAAGTAAACACACATCGGGCAACTACTACTACTATGGGGAATAATAAACAATAAATATGTTACTTCAAACTCTAGCTGCACGGCACGGTGGCCGAGTGGTTAGCATGTTGGCCACACAGTCAGGACATTGGGAAGATCTGGAATTGAATCCCCGTTGGACATCTCTGTGTGTAGTTGGCATGCTCTACCCATCCGTGTGTGGATTTTCTCCAGGTACTCCAGCTTACTCCCACATTCCAAAAACATGCATGTTAGGTCCCTGGCAGCAGGGAGTTAGCCTATGTTCTGAAGAACCGTTCATACTGTTAGTAATAAAGACTGAGAAGATTGGATCAGTTGTACATTAAAAAAAAAACACAATTAAATGTTTTTTTATTTTATTTAAATTTTATTTGATCTTTTTAATCTCTCATTTATCACGGTTTAATTATGTTACAGTGTGTGCACGGTGGACCACAGAATGCAGAGGCAGATGGAGAAATTTTGCAGTCTTTAATGCCCGCAATGACAAGCTCAAGCAGAGGTAAAGAGAAAAAGGGGTAAACTAAGGGCGCTGGAGGCAAGGTAACTCTTTTGGCAAGGAGGTCAGGGACAACCAGGCGTGGAGACGCCGGCTCAAATGAAGGAGATACTAGCGTGCGATGATCAAGCTGGCGGGAGTGCAGACGAGCCGTTTAGCCCAGGTATGCCACTGTAGTGTAAAGCGAGGAACCGGCGTCTCCCAGCTGCTCCTACTCAGCCTAAGTAGCAGGCGGCCCTGATTAGGAGCAGGTGAGCCCAGTTGTTCAAGAGTGAAAAGTGAATTTTTGCAAAGTAGGATTGCTTGTTTATAAATCGAATATTTCCATATAGTTAGAGTATACACCTTATGACCTTCTAAATGTACTTTTTAACATTATTATGAAATAACACCCCAATAGTTACCTTTACAATCACATTACCCAATATAGTAAACATAATGAGAGCAAACAACACATATAAGGCTTGAATTAGACTCACGCTTGTGTGCTTTGCTGTAAATGTGTTCCAGTGCTAGGGGGAGCTGAGTGGTGGGCAGACAGGAAGTGACATTGGGGGTTCAGAGTTGAGTTTTATCTTGGCGTGGATTACAGCTGCAGCAGTAGACCGTGTTAGGGATTATTGTGCCTGTTGTGAGAGAATTCAAATTAGTGATCGACCGATAATATCGGCCTGGCCGACTGGCATTTTGACACATATCGGCATCGGCTCCGTTAGCTTAGTTAGCAGAGAATGCTGGTGCGGCTTTGTGTGTGCGACTCAGGCTGTGCTGTATGAGTGTGTTTACGCCGTGTTGTGTTTTAGCGGTTATTAATGTAACCAAGTGTTTCACGATGCATCATGCAAGTTCTGAGCGAAATGAGGACGGGAGGCACGTTTCGTCTTCACCCAGCTGTCTTAACCGTCAAAGACACATTCTCAACACACATGACATACATTCGGCCTTCAAAATAAGGGTGCTGCTCGCCACATACTGTCTTAATTATGTAAACAAAATAAGGTGGTCAAAAAAAAAATGTAATTCCATTGGTGACGTCTTGCTAGCACAAACACTATTGCACTATTTGTTCACCAATAGTAATATGGAATCCATGACAGTTTGTGCTATTAAAATTTTCTTTCCAACCATACATTAAAATGATCTAAGCTTTTTAAACATAACATGAAACATTTTTGTTGCCAATATTTTCACGTTTACTGCAAATGAATATCAACTCCAAATATCAGTTATTGGCCTCCTCGACTACTAAAAATCGGAATCGGCCCTGAAAAAAACCACATCAGTTGATCTCTAATTCAAACCTGCAATAAAAACCTGTTGTTCCGGTGATCAAGTCTGGTGCTTGTGTGTCTCACCAAACATTACAGTAACATTACTGACACCTACAACATCTCTGAATGCGTCTTCTGAAAGCCTTATCCGGTATTTGTATTTGAGTTAATTTAGCCTTAAAATTTTTATATATAAAATTTGCTTAAATATGCATATTTTCGGACTACTAATAGGCCCTATTCAACCACGAAACAGCATGATTTATTCATTAATAGTGTATATTATTTAAAAACCTTAATGAAATTCAAATCACAGAGCGGCGAGGGCCGCACGGTGGCCGAGTGGTTAGCATGTTGGCCACACAGTCAGGAGGGTTCGAATCTGCGTTGGGCATCTCTGTGTGGAGTACGGGTTTGAGGATAAGCGGCATAGAAAATGGATGGATGGATGAATGGAGTGGCGAGGGCTTACTGTACTTGAAAGTCTTTTGTTTGTGGAATACTTTTTACGGCCCAGCCACACCCAGACTTTACCTCCAGTGGCTCCTAGTTAAGCTGAGTTTGGGAACCCCGATCTACACGGACATCCGTTATCGAAGTCATAGTGGCATACCATGCACTGCCGTGACTAGTGTAATATGCAAACTGCTAAGAAGATGCTTTCATTAGCAGATTGTCACACTCTGAGTGAAAATCAATCCCTCAATCAATCAATCCAATCAATCTCACAACCACCTGTAACATCTCGTGGAGAAAAGTCGCCAGGTTGCACGTTGATAACGCACAAAGCAGATTCATCACACAACACACTGGGTAACAATGCTCAGTTTTGATTGACAGGGTCAGAGAGGTATTTATGTGACATGTTTATTACTGTGGTAGTGGTTTGCAGTGGTGTACACGTCATACCGAGGTACAGAGACAGTATTTCCCCCCCCTTTTATTATCATTGAGAGCTGTACTATTTTTCACCATTTAGCGTTTAACATCAGCACTATAGATCCTGACATATGGACGACAGATTACTGACACAAAGGATCAAAGAGGGCACAGTCGTTTACTGTGTTGAAACCCCGCCGGCGCCTCGCTAGATTAGATGTCAGAAAACTCAGCTGCAGCCGGAATTTTTAGACATGAACTCTCACCGGGATCGTTGACATTTTTTTTCCCCCCCTCGTCATCTGCTTTATTTACTCGTGACATTTTCAGTGTTCTGAAGTTGAACCAAAACACAAAGCCAGCCTGAGGGAGGATAACTATCACAGTTTCCGGCAAACAAAAATCAAACATCGAGGATCAAACCTGTAAAAGCGTGGAGGGATAAGCACACGCACGGCTTTCTATGTTCTTGCTGTTGCTGCGTTGGAGAAAGGGTTTTGAAGGACACCCTGTGGGATTTTTTTTACTATACTGTATAAAGAATGGAACATACATATTGTGCAGTCTGAAGAACATTCAGCAAAAAGTTACAAATATACGACGAATACCACTTTTTAGGCCATCTCTATTTACTGTGTTAGGGTTGTTTTAAGTTGTTTTGACATAATGAAACAGAGTCAAATCTTAGTGGTGACAATAATAAGGCATTCATTTGAGTGAGACAGATTTCACTGGTTTTGAAATGTGTGTTTGATACACAAGCGATATGGTCCATTTCTCTATTTTTTGTATTTTTTTTTTTGGTAATAGCTCGTCTTACCCTCCGTCCTACCCGGGGCTCCAACCGGGGCCCGCAGACTGAGAGGTGAGCAGTGCTGGTGGACGAGCTAAAAGCCCGAGCTGTCAGCTCGCCATCCAGCGCGGCTCTTCAAGGCGTTGGGAAGTAAGGTTTAGCAGCGTACTCTTGCACAGCTCCACGAGCTGGTATGCTATATACAGTAACTATGCTTGGGAAAAATAACTAGCTTAAGTGAGCGGTCACACTAAATATTGGACAATTTTGATATTATTTCTATATTATTATTTCTTTTTATTCAGTATAATTTATGCATGTGTTTCACCATGCCTCTCCCCCAAAGTCAGCTGGGATAGGCTCCAGCAAAGCCCCCCAACCCTAGGAGGACAAGTGGCATAGAAAATGGATGGATGAACATGTGTTTTACAGCAGTGGTCCCCAACCCCCGGGCCGTGGGTCATTTGGTACCGGGCCGCACAGAAAGAAAAAATAATTTCCATTATTTCATTTTTTTTATGTTTTGTTTTGAAAAGTGGCCGGATTCTCTCTGTTACATCCGTCTCACTTGACGCATGTCCATTGTGCGTGTGCTAATTTTATCTCATGCCGCACAGATAGACTACTACTGCATTTTTACCATTTTTCTTTCACCTCATATCTGGTCTCAAATGCTGATACTATGTGGGAATGCATAAAGGTAAGTTTTGATGACTTTTTGAGTGCTAATGTGCACATTTGTCTCAAGTTAATTCATGCTAGCGCACTGGCTTCAAACAGCGATGTAATAATCTCTCTGAAAAACTTGACTGGAACTTGAACTGGTGGATGGTGGGTTGGCATTCATTTTGTGCTTTTAATTTGATGTTATTCATGTCTTAGTTTTACACAAAACATAACAAATAAGATAAATTAGATCGCTATAATGTACGACCCCCCTCCCCCCGGTCCGCTGGAGATTTGTGGGAACACAAGCCGGACCGTGGGTCAAAAAAGGTTGGGGACCACTGTTTTACAGTATGTATAGTTTTCTTTATTTTCCATGGTTTTCTGATCATTATAGTGAGAAGTATCTATGTACGCTAATCCCTTGTCACTATATGCTTCTATTCTATCACAATTTTTCAAAAATATGGATAAATCATGTTGTTTCATGGTTGAATACGACCTGTGAATCAGTCAAAAATATGCATATTTAAGCAAATTTTAGTTTTTTTCCCCTAAATTAAGCATTTTCATTTCAAATACAAATATAAGGCATTCAGAACACATATTCAAAGACGCTGCGATAATATGTAGTATTCCACACTGGTCACTAGGTGTCAGTAATGTAACTGTATCGTTCAGTGAAACACGCAAGCACCAGACAGGATTTCCGGAACAACAGGCTTTTACTACAGGTTTGAATGATCTCACAACAGGCACAATAATGCCTAACACGGGCTACTGTTGTGACTCTAAACCCCCGACGTCACTTTTACATTTACAGCAACAAACACGACTCTTATTTAGTCTTAAATGGTGTATTTTCTTTTATTATGTGTACTATATTGGGCAATACAAGCGTCAAGGTGACTATAGGGGTGTCTTTTAATGTCTCCAGGGCTCTAATAACGTAAAAAAAAACGTAATTAGAAGTTTGTAAACAGGTTTTCTATCCTACCTACAAAAATATTTCATAAGAAATCCTACTTAGTGGAAATTCACTTATCATGGTCGGGTTTGGAACCAATTAACCGCGATAAAAGAGGGATTACTGTATGCTAGAATAACCAGCACTGCGAAAATGTAACGAATTAAGAAAATCAGGCATTTTTTTGTGTCTATAAACAATGCAGACATTTTGACACATTTCGAGTTGGGGTTTGCGCACATGAAGATTCACAAATGCATAAAATGACAAAGTTGACCAAAATATATGTGGGCTTTTCTACTAATTCCGCTCTTTCAGCTCTCCACCATCGACTTCTTGTTTCACACAAGATTGATGATTTGCAACAGGAGCTCTTTTTTGACTGCAACCAAGCAATATGGTACAAGATGTTTCACACCAAGCAGGTTGCGGCAAATTCCGTCATGTTCCACATCTGCCCAAAATCTCTCTCCAAGCCACCTTGAAGGCGGTGAAAAATGAGGCATCGGTGGGACTATATTACAGATTCTTTCAATAAAGTTCAACGACATAAATGAAGGGTGTCTGGTAAGACGTGTTCATGCTTTTTTCTCATCATGTGATACATGAGTGTTCAGCAAGTGACCACCCAAGTGCTGTGAAGCATGCTGGGAGATGACCTCCACTGCATGCTCTGCTCATTTATCAAGGCTGAGTGTGCAGACTGTATTCTTCTCGGATAAAGTAAGCCTGCATGAAAAAAAGAGAACGCAATCTTCCCGCAGCAAAATGATTAGTCATTTTTATGTGAGGCTTTTAGCAACTGTGCAATGTGGGCATGCAGATGGTGGTGCTTTTTTCTTACAGAGTTGACATTCAATCGCAGTACTAACGTTTGAAAATAAACTTCTTAGAATTTGCTCCTGCCAACTCTGCCTGTCCTTTTGCCACAAATTACAGGGCCCCACAAATTTTGCCTGGTAACAAGAGGCTGCGTAAATAAGTGATGTTAACAGGAAAAATACTGAAAACGGTGTAACGTCTGTATGCCTTTTCCTTAAGATTGGCTTGGGGGGCACACATAATAGCCCTAAGGTACTATGTACTACACAAACAAGTAAAAATAGATTGGGAATGGGCTTGGATTTACTTTTTTGTTTTTGTTTTGGTTGGGAAAGCGATAAGAATAATTTTTGCCGTTGCCGTCTACGGCATTTTAAAAAACATTGAGTAAGACTACAGAAATGTTCCATCTGTAGCCTACCTAAGAGGTCGATGCCTCATAGAAACACCACTAAAAGTTATGGTAATTTGGAAATAGACAGCCGACAAAATCACCCAGCCAAATTCCCAGCAGGCCCAATCGCTCAGCTGGCGCATGACCACATTTTTGATGTGGAATATTGCAAAGCTGCGGCTATTTTAGGTTCTTTGCTTATCTTCAGTGGAGGCAATTTAAAGGGCATAGCAAATAATTCACAGTGCGAGAGAGAGGTGTATGCCTCCAAACGGAGAAAACGAATCATTCTATCTTCCCGGATAACGAGAACTGAAGCTGTTCTGATGAAGCTCGGAGTCGGATACGCCAGATGCTTGCGACCAGAAAAAAAAAAGCAAGATGGATGCAGGGCAAGATGAGAGCACCATAGAGGAAGCAAAGACTGAACATGTCAGGGAGGAGATTAATTAACTCCAAAAGCTCCATCGCCCGAAGCGAACATCCTAAAATATTTCCCTGAAAGTATGAACAAAAAAAATAAATAAATAAAACAATCGCAAGAGGAGTAGAAGCTCAACTTATCTGCCTTCAGGCATAAAAATCGTATCCACTGCCTTTTCTTTTAAAACACAGAAGACTTCAGACAAAACTTTCTCCTAAGTCTGTCCCTGTTGAATCAGTTGGTTTCATGTCATCTTCATGTTTTCCCTCCTTTATCTGGACCCACGTTAATAGTGCTTTTATATTGACGTGGTAATCATCTTTCATCCAAGTGTAAACAAAAAGAAAACTGAAGTACATGGAGATGAAATAATGTGTAAACTAATGATATGTTATGTATTTATTTAAAAAATATATTGTAATTATAAAAAAATCTGAATTATTAACATATAAATATATGTGATATACTGTATATTTTATATGGATACAGTGTATACTGTATCCATATAAAATATTTACTTTATTTTATAATGAAAATTGGAGTTTGCATGTTCTCCCGTGCGTGCATGGGTTTTCTCCGGGTACTCCGGTTTCCTCCCACATTCCAAAAACATGCATTTTAGGTTGACTGGCGACTCTAAATTGTCCATAGGTATGAATGTGTCCAGGGTGTACCCCGCCTCTTGCCCGAAGTCAGCTGGGATAGGCTCCAGCATACTCCGGCGAATGAGGATAAGGGCCATAGAAAATAGATGGACGGATGATAAAAATTAAAATGATTAATAAATAAATAAATACAGTATAAATACACAATTTACAGTCAAACCTGTCTTAGCGGCCACTGAAAAATCCCCCGCAGAAAATGTATGTGTTGTAGACCCTGTGTATAGCGGTCACCTGTCTAACGCAGCCAGCGGCCACCCATTTTGTATCCCTTGGTCAATATCTGACCGCATATAGTGGCCAAAATGCTGACTTAAGCAGAAGCTTCATGCACGAAAAAGTTTCGTTTTTTAAGCAATGAAACCGTTGTGTGTAGACTTTAATTACTGAGTCGTAGCTCAGTCACAATCATTCACAAGATCCACACAAACTGTCAGTTGTTCCACATAAAAAAGCCGTCTTCTTTGGAGCTTGTTGCAGACAGTGACACCGTTTATTTCCTGGTGTGAGACTATGTGCACTGGTCAATACTGTAATGCCCCTTGTTGTGGGGAAGGAGAGACTCACATCGCCGATGCGCTTCATTAACAGCGGTTTATTAACCTAGTAGTGCTTTACAACTTTTATCTGCAGTCCCACAGTGCCCTCTACTGGTCAACATGTAACAGTATAATTATATGCATCTGCAAACACAACAAGCTTCTAATCACAGACATGTTAATATAAATGGCTGCCAACCTGTCTATAACGGCCACCTGCCTATAGCGGCCACTTTTGCCGTTTCCCTTTAGTGGCCGCTATAGACAGGTTTGACTGTATATAAAATGGCAATGGGTAAATGCATAATTATATTATAATGTCATTTCTTTGTTTATTATATTTCTATTTTATTTTTAAAGAATCCAAATTAGAATAATACAAATCTGAAATAACATAAAATACATGATTACAAAAATACACTATTTATACAAAATAACAAGTATATACAGTATTGGCTTTCAAAAATAAAACATGTAAAAACAGGGAACCACTTGCGACATCGCAATGTGTGAGCGTGTGTCATAAGTAATAGCTACCTCATACTGTAGACAGGAGTGGAGAATAGCAACGGCTTCAAACGGCATAAAAGTGAGTCACCCAGACCTGAGAGTGTCCTGGTTTGATCTGTGTTGACGTCACTGAATGTTCAATCATGGACAATTATGTCGGAGGGGGTCTGTCCTTTAAGGAGAATAAGGCAACCAAACGTTAGAAACATGATGTCGTACAGCTGTACACCACTACAAATAATGGTCCTAACAGTGTTAAATTATTACATCTGACTAAACTGAGCATTATTGCGCAGGTGTGCCTCAGTGGGTGTATGCTCATATGGAATGTATGCATTAGCCACTATTAGATGTAGAAAGCTATGCTACAGATCACTATGGGAACTATAGTGTGTGGAGATGGGGGTGGGTGTCTAAGACAAACACACACAGGCTGGGACCCTGCTGGCCTGATAGGCAGAGGGGTTAAAATAACAGCGGAGTGAATGAAGAAAATAACCCATAAAGCCCCTTTGGACTGCAGAGCACACAAAGCAGATGCTGCCTCAGTCTGACTCTCATCTGTGACCATCTGCTTCGTGTGAGGATAACACATCACATGGAATTTTGGGTGCATTATAACCAATTAAAGTTTAAATAGTATATTGTTTCGACGCACCAATCAGATAGTTCATAAAAACTTTACATTTTAAAGCTTTTATTGACCATCTGACTAAAATTTATTCCATCCATCCATCCTTCTTCCATGCCACTTATCCTCACTAGGGTCGCGGGGGTATGCTGGAGCCTATCCCAGCTGACTTTGGGCGAGAGGCGGGGTGGCCGCCAAACAGGCCACATATAGACAAACAACCATTCACGCTCATATTCACACCACCACAATTTAGAGTCGCCAATTAACCTAATATGCATGTTTTTGGAATGTGTGAGGAAACCGGAGAAAACCCACGCACACACTGGGAGAACATGCAAACGCCACACAAAGATGCCAAAGCAGAGATTCAAACCCACATCTTCCCGATCTCCTGACTGTGCGTGCGGCCCCTAAAATTTATTCAGCAATTAAAATATAATGTATAAAAATAAATAAATACACAACAGCTTATCGACTCACCGGCCACTTTATTATGCACACCTGTCATAATCTAAAAAGTTCCAATGCAATAGCTGCATTAAAAAGAGTAGTTAAGGTGTATCTTGTCGTGCAGCACACTGACCGCTGTTTTTGGTGATGTTATAAGCTGCAAGAAAGGATCAAACTATTCTAATGTCTCTTGTGTTGGACCTCGTTTGCCTCCTTCCCGATTTCTTTTTCTTTTTGCATGTTTGTCACACTTAAATGTTTCAGATCATCAAACAAATTTAAATACTAGTCAATGACAACACAAAATGCAGCTCTTAAATCAAACTTTTTATTATTAAGGGAGAAAAAACCTACATGGCCCTGTGTGGAAAAAGTGATTGCCCCACTTGTAAAAACAGAACTTAACTGAGATCTATCAGTATGGAAAAGGTTATAAAGCCATTTCTAAAGACTTGGGACTCCAGCAAGCCACAGTGAGAGCCATTATCCACATATGGCGAAAACATGGAACAGTGGTGAACCTTCCCAGGAGTGGCCAGCCAACTAAAATTACCACAAGAGCGCAGTAACGACTCACCCAAGAGGTCACAAAAGACCCCACAACAACACCCAAAGGACTGCAGGCCTCACTTGCCTCACTGTGGTCTGATGAGACAGAAGTTTAACGTTTTAGAAGGTGTGTGTCCCGTTACATTTGGTATAAAAGTAATGCCGCATTTCAAGAACATCATACCAACAGTAAAATGAGATGGTGGTAGTGTGATGGTCTGGGGCTGTTTTGTTGCTTCAGGACTTGCTGTGATAAATGGAACCATGAATTCTGCTGTCTACCAAAAAATCCTGAAGGAGAATGTCCGGCCTTCGGTTGGTGACCTCAAGCTAAAACCAACTTGGGTTCTGCAGCAGGACAATGATCCAAAACACACCAGCAAGTCCCCCTCTGAATGGCTGAAGAAAAACAAAATGAAGACTTTGGAGTGGCCTAGTCAAAGTCCTGACATGAACACTATTGAGATGCTGTGCCATGACCTTAAAAAGGTGCTTCATGCTGGAAAACCCTCCAATGTGGCTGAATTACAACAATTCTGCAAAGATGAGTGGGCCAAAATTCCTCCACAGCGCTGCAAGAGACTCATTGCAAGTTATCGCAAACGCTTGATTGCAGTTGTTGCCACTAATGGTGGCCCAACCAGTTATTAGGTTTAGGGCGCAATAGTTTTTTCACACAGGGCCATGTAGGTTTGGAATGAACACATTTTGTGTTCAGTTGTGTTGTCATCAACTAATTTTTACAATTTGTTTGATGATCTGAAACATTTAAGTGTGACAAACATGCAAAAAAATAAGAAATCAGGAAGGGGGCAAAAAAATTTTCACACCACTATGTGTATATCTATCTATCTATCTATATTCTGCATAATTTATTACTACTAATCAGATGATGAAAGTTGTTGCTCAAATTAAAGCGCTCATAAAAAATGTAACTCGAACCAGATGGGCTGCTGTGTGACCGATGGCCTCGTCTCAACACATTAATTCCACTGAGAAAACATAGTATAATGTTCATAAAGCAAAAAAAAGGGATGAAAGTTGATGCTTCTGTCATACAGTTAAAGATGGCCGTGTTTGAGTTGGCGGCAGGAAAGAAAGGAAGAGAAGGTGGACGTCAACTTGTCTCCGAAGGGTCATCCTGCCGTTACCACCCCATCACTCCCTCATGGCCACCGCCTTGATGCCGTGCGCATTGGCGTATGTGAGGAGGACCTTGGCTCGTTTCTCGATTACATCAATCAGCTTGTCGATACCCGGCCGGCCTCCCCGGCTCTCCCAGTAGGTCTGGTCCAGGAAGAGCGACTGCAGGAGCTTCTCCCTCAGCCTCCCGCTCCTCAGCAGCGACACGGACTGCTCAGGAAGCCTGGAGAGGACCAGTCCACATTGAGAAAGTCATAAATGGAGGTGTGAACCACTCTTCTGAGAAGACATTCTTCTCAGAGGAGTGTGTCTGTGGGAATTGTTGTGTGGTGGCAGGTCCCTGATGTTGGACCTGAGAGAGGACCTGGTTTGTCGATGCTATTGCTCCAAACACAACCAAGTGTGATTTTATGGACCTTGCTTTGGATGCTTACAAAATTAAAGAAAATGGGGATGAACTAAGTCCATAATATGTATTATATAATATATATTATGGATATGTATTTATGAATGTATACAAATTATATATACATACATATTTACAAATATATATTTGTTTACAAATGTGTGTAATTGTGTAAATAAAATAATAATAATAGTAATAATAATAATACAATTTGAAATAACTTGTAAACTTGTAAAAATAACTTGTAAAAATGCTTACATAAAATATACACAAGTTATATAAAATTTAAAAAAACGGGAACAGCAACAAAAATGCTACAATCACATGGATGAAAAAAAAATGCTGCAAATGCCAAAAACACACAGAAACCCCCAAATCAACCGCATGAGAGAAATGCTGCAACTTCACAGAACAAAAGGGGAAGTTAGCCAGGCTACCAGGGGCGCCAGACATGAGGGATAATGGTCTTTAAAGACATCAAGCTGGCAGAATGAAAAGGTACATTTTTTTATGTCTTTCTTAAACACCTGGCCGTAAAAATCATCTTTAAAGACAGATTTCCCTCAGGTTCGTGCACCCCTGGTAGCCTGGCTAACTTCCCTTTAGTTGCGTAAAGTTGCTGTGTGTTTGCGCGGCGTGTGTGTTTTTTGGCATTTGCAGCATTTTCCTCTTTCATGTGTTTTAAGGTGTTTGTGGTTTTGGATCGTTTCTGTGTTTGTAGCGTTTGTATGTTGCTACGCATTTGGTTGGCCACTGAAAAAATGTCTTTTTGATAGATTAATTCAAAATTGTGGTCTCGTCCCATTCCGCTGTCCATTTTCAAGTAGCCTGATGCCAACACTGCCAAGGAAATGATCATAGACAGTCCAGTGGTATATACAGAAGCAGCAATGTTTTATGGCTTCACATTGTTTTCATGTGGCACAAATTGAATATCCCCGGCGAAGAATATGATGCATTTAAAGCATCTGTAGGAGTCTTTTTATTCTCCCCTGTGCGACTGAGTGATTAAATGAGCTCTGGTGGCAGCATCGTGCCGTCATTACCTGTGGATGAAACCTAATGTGCAATTTGCAGCCTGCACTCGGAGACACAGAGCTCCTGTTCACCTTATTGAGCTGTACAGCGATTGTCTGAAGAGGCGTGTTAAGTGGAATGTAAGATGGCTCATGTGTAAAGCCATGGGATGGTGCAATAATGCTGTGCGTGTCCGTGTGGAAAGTGCCTGGAATATGATGAGGTATGATCATGTTGGGGTAGGAAGTGTATAGTTATGATTCAGTGACGCTCAACATGGCAAACAACATTTGCACCTTGTCCCTGCGAGGGCAGGTGCTGTCACATACAGTATATTGATCAAAAGGTGAGTGGAAAGTGTAATACTCAAAAACAATATCTCTAAAAGGTGTGCTTCTGAATTCTTTATCCCGAATTTTAAAAATATCTCACATGATATTGTTATTTGTACAAAATGCAAGAAAACCTGACAAGCTTGTGGTTCTTGCTGATGATTTTGAGTCCTGTCTTAACAGATGGTGACTGGATTCGATGCTAATTGCCGCCAATCAGCAACTGCCGGCATGCTGACAAACCAAAACTTGATAAGAAGATAAGAAGTTGATTTTGAGCGTTGTACAGAATGAGCACATTAGCATCAGCGTGCCTGTCCGTAATGATTTGATTTACATTATGGGAAGCAGACATAACAAATCACTAATGCACTGTTTCCCGTACATGAATTTATTTGTAGTAGGCCGCCACAAATAGATTTTGTTCATCCTCGCTTATAAACACATTATAACCCACCTGGTCTACCAGAGAATAAGAAGAGTAGCGGGAGGTGACAGTGTTGGTAACTTAGTGACTTTGTTGCTATATTCAGCAAGCAATCAGACCCCTTGAGAGATAATTTTTCCAAAAAGTGATTCGCTTTTGACGGCTCTGACATAAAAGCCGCTACTGCTCTTCTCAACGAGCAGCGGGTGCCTCCATCACTCACAGGCAACAAACAACAAAATGAAACAACAAAAGAAAGTTTGTTTGTAGTTCTAAACATATTTGTTTTGCTTTTCAGGGTTTTTTTTTACTCACTTTTTGCAAATGCATCATGACCAATTATGCAAATGTACATAACCTAATCATTAGCATAGGAAAACAACAGACAGTAGTTCACTTACTCCTTGATTCCCTCCAGCAGCCTGAAGTCCAGGTTGTCCTCATTACGGTCGAAGTAGCCCTTGTTGACGGTGAGGACCAGATGCCGGGGGTCCCGCCCAGTGTGCGCGATGTTTGCCAGTTGAATTCCGTCCTGGTCGGCACATTCAAGATGGTGGCCAGCTTTGTAGCACACGTCCTGTTGCCGGGGTCTGAAGCCGCAGCAGCTCGGATCCAGACGGTTGTGAATCTGTGTGCAGAAAAAATAAAAACGAGGTACTGTAGCTTCCTCCGCCAACACAGTGTGGGGAAAATAACGCTATCAGGGCTTTATTGCATTACGAGAGTTACCTCTTTGACTCAACTGTGGCTTGTCCATTTCATGAGATAGCAGCATGATTGCACAGGCAGGCTTATTCAAGCAATATCCTCGCTCATATCAACCCTGCTGCACCTTTTCCCCTGATAACCTCTGAAATCACTCAGAGACACCCTGCAACATTTGATTGACGGAGGATTTGGAAAGTTCCAGCAAAATATTTCCAGCAATATTTCGGCAACAATAATATCAAGATACAGCACGTTTGTATACATTGGATGAAGCTATCTACAATAACATCCACAAAGGTTGAATTGAGGCAACTGGACTCTTCTTGGCTGTTGAAGATGTTTCACCTTCCATCCAAAAGACTCCTTCAGTTCAAAAATTTAAGTATGGAGTCTCTGTATTTCTGTCTCTTGACAGTGCAGCATATCAACAGGTCGTTCACCTGCATGGCTGGAAAAACAGCTCCTTGGTAGCCACTCGTCCCATTAGGGATGTACCGATCCACATTTTTCGGCTCACGATCCGATCCCATTTTTTTTACAGTCTTGCCGATCCGATCCTGATCCTTTTTTTTAAATTTAATAATAAGCTTTTGTTACCAACATGAGTACAAACTAGCTCTTCAAAGCATTAAAACAGCATGACCAACAATATTATTTGGCTTTTGTGACAAACCTCTGTGAGTCAGGCCCCTAATCCAATAAAAGATCCAATAAAATCGTACTTCGTGGAAATTCACTTATCACAGTCAGGTTTGGAACTGATTAACTGCAATAAACGAGGGATTACTGTATGGGTAAGAGTGACGCTAATCACGGTACAGTATAGCGGTAAATATGATCATCACATTTTGAAATGCTACGATAGCTGCATGAAACGTTAATACGACTTTTGAATGATAACACACAGAATTTCCATCCATCCATCCATCTTCTATGCCGCTCATCCTCATTAGTTGCGGGGCTACGCTGGAGCCTATCCCAGCTGACTTTGGGCGACAGGTGGGGTACACCCTGGACTGGTCGCCAGCCAATTGCAGGGCACATATAGACAAACAACCATTCACACTCACATTCATACCTATGGACAATTTTGAGTCGCCAATTAACCTAACATGCATGTTTTTGGAATGTGGGAGGAAACCGGAGTACTCGGAGAAAACCCACGAGGTGAACATGCAAACTCCACACAGAAATGCCCAACGGAGATTCGAACCCGATCTCCAGACTGTGACTGTGTGGCCAACATGCTAACCACTAGACCACCGTGCGGCCCATACAGAATTTCATCCCAAGTAAACAATTTCGGAAAGGCCAGTTTTGTACAAAAAACCCTGAAAGTTAGAAATCTAACACAACATGGCCTTGGTTTGACATTTTACGTTAATCTAGTTCTTTGGTCGAATGTGTTCAGAATCTACAAAGTCCCAGCTTGGATTTCAGATGTTAGCATGTTTGAAGATATGATGAAACCCAACCGGTGCCACATTTAACTTCAAAAACATGAAAAAGAACTTGTTCTACCAAAGATAAATCATTCCTACATTTTGAAAAAAGATGGACTGATAGTTCACGGATATTGCGAACAGATTCCAAAAAGTCAAGACAAGACGTTATCAGCGATTGTTGGAGTTTTCATTGGAATGCAATAACATTCTGACCCCCTCCCTTTCTAGGCTGCATTGCCAAAATTCTATCCTGACTGTGGGTGATTCAGGACTCCCACACAGGAAATAACGTGTCTCTTCAGCCAAAAAGATGTTTCCTCTGAGAGTATTTCACTTGTTTTTATCAGTGGGAACAGCTGTTGGAATATAGTTCTGCTCCCAGATTGAAACATGTTTTCTGGCAAAGATTTAGGAAGGCTAAAGGTGAAGTCACATATTATCACTTTGCAGATAAAAAAAACACACACACATTTTATTACCTGTAAGAGGAAATCAAAGAGAGCCACTTTGCTCCACTCATAGTGATGGATGGTGGAGCAGCTGGATGCTGGCTTTGGAGCGATGTTCTTCACCCAGCACCTCTGTTTTAGTGACCTCTGGTACTCGCCCCACGTTAACCTCACAGCGGAGCTGTCATCTGGGTAACGAGAGGGTTCCCAAGCCACCACTGGACTGGGCCGGCCATCTGAAGACCAAGGCCAGACAAGACGATGGAGAGTAAGCCAGTGGCACAATAACCTATTAAGACCTAACCTGCCTATTAGAGTTGTGAACAATAAACCGATGCAACCTGATGTCTGGTTTGACAAGTGAGAGATACAGCTGCATCGGTAGCAGCCTCTTGGACCGATAAGAGTCAGCCACTACGCACTGATAATATTACAGTAAATACGTCTATATACATTACATTTATGGATTTTGTATTTCATTGGGATCGGATAAATACCTAAATTTGCAGTATCGCCCATCCTTAGTGATAATGTCGTTTTGTGTCAGTAATTATAGTTGTTGTATATTTCCTTCTCACCACAAGGGGCGCTCCAGATAACGTGTGTGTTCATGTAACGTAGAAGAAGTGTGAATGCTAATTTTAAGTAAGGTAATGTTTACTGAGTCCAATAAGCGCGCTTTTTGGCAAGACTCCATTAAAAGACTTCAAACAAAGAGTGACTATGTAACACTAAGAACATTTTTTAAACTAAATGGATTCACCTGAACTTATGACCCACCGTGTAAGAAGGCCAGCTTCCTGCTCACAGCCGGTAAAGTCCTGTTCAGTAAGAGCACTCGGTCCAAATGGAAGGCGAACACCTCCACTGAGTCCACTGGGCCGTGGACGAGCCCGCACGGTCCTCGGCACAGGTGAGTCCGGTTCTGCAGCTCCTCTTCCAAGATCAATAACGGTCTTGAGGTGTCTTGTGCGTGGACGCGCACGACTTTGGCACCAGCGAGAGCGCGCATGGTGGCCACGTCTTGCGCGCTGAGCCACGGAGGGGCGGTCCTGCTATAGA